>NC_087063.1:85859796-85894064 GCF_963678635.1 Symsagittifera roscoffensis
AACATATGCCAAATCGATTGACCATATTTCGTTTATGTCATAAACTATCACTTTAAGCCGAGCTATTTTGCGGCGAACTGTTCGGTATTTTGTATAAGATGGTTCTGTATGTAAAAAATGTTTAACTTTTTGTCTTGGTATGACCGTTGTAGCCTTCAAAGTTTTAACACTGCCGAACAATGCTAGTCGTTTATCTGTGTAACTCTTTTTCAAAAGTGTTTCCTCAGTTGGTGTAGGTTTCCCATCTTTTACTTTTCGTCTCCGTCTTTTCTGACGTTGAAGAATCTGAATCGTTATAGGGCGTACCGTACGATTCAGTGTCGTCTTCGTCTTTCTCTCTTTTTTTGACTCTTTCCGTGGTGGCTTTCTTTCTTGTTTTGAGTCGTTTGGTTTGTTTTGAACTTGATGATGGCTTACTACTGTCGAGGGTTTTTGTTTTGCCCGAGGTTGACGGAGATTTGGTTGGACTTTTGGTTCGTCGTTGGGCCTGTTCTTTAATCTTTGACTGAACCGCGTGTTTGGCATACTTGTTAATAACAGACTCTTCGGTAAGTTTGAGAGCGGATAAAATCATTATGTAAGCAGGGTTGTGTAGTATTTTAGTTTGCTGTTGTATATTATACAAAAACGATGCTGCTTTGAGACCGGTTGGTACATTGTCAACATAAATTGTTTCATCCATGGCGTTTATTGAGACTCGAGTTGAGCTTTTGATAACCTCCAGGATATTTTTAGCTCTCGTGAATTTTTTATCCTCCATTATTTGCAATTGTAATAGAATGCGTTCATAGTTTATTTTATTATCCTTTCGCTCCTTCTCATCCACAATCCGCTTCTCCTCTTCCTCCCCACCTTCCTGATAATGATTAGTCTCATCTTCTGTAAGAAGTCCTGTTGATTGTTCCCCAGGGTCAACTATTAGGCGTTGAGGTAGGTGTTGGTGGAAGGGGTAGTGCAAGAGTTTCAGTCGATACTGAGTTTTGCTTCGTGGGTCTTAGAGGTCTCATGCCGTTCAAGTAAGATAACTGGGGCTTTTTGTGTTTAACTGAACTGTTACATAGCACTTGTGATGCATGCGGTTGCTCACGGATATATGTATGTTTTGGAATTAAAACAAACTCTTCTGCTGCCATGTTTTATGCTGATGGTAAGTATCTGTAGCAGAAGTAAAGTATCAGTCTGATCAAGTTGAAGCCTTATTTCGTTAGAATAATTGCTCGTTTTCGTTCAAGTTTTGTTTTTCGGCTGATTAAAAGTTTGTATGCCACTTCGAAATTTTCAATGTTTGGAATATTAACAGATACATTGCCATTGACTACATTGAGCAAACATTCACATATAACTGAAATAACTTGAGGATTTGTTGTTTTTCTAATGAAGCTTCGGAGCTGGCTGGGATTCAATTGTACCATGTGCTGCAGAATAGATAATTTTTTCGCGTTCATTTGTGAGAGGTGTAACCTCTGCCTGATTTATTGGTAAGTAAAAAAGTGAAGGACCAGGTGGTGTAATGTTTGAACAATATCTCAAACAATCGGATGTACGCGAATCCAAGTCGATTAAAAAAAGACCGTATGTGTCTTTTGTAGCGAGCTGATAACAGTTTCTCAAAAATTTAGTGTTGTTCAATTGTCTTCCAAGATGATCAAGATGCTGAATATCACGAGGTGATTTGAACAGAATGATGTGTGATGTGTTTAAATCAATTGTTCGAGACCATCTGATTTGTTGGAACAAATTATGTTTAACATATATTACATCTAGTCCTCGGTGTCTTCCTGCTGTTGCAAGTTTGACAAAGTCTTTATCGTTATAGATTTCTTCGCATGAATCATCAAAAACTAGAAAAATGTTTTCAAGGTTTCGCAAACTGTCAAAGCCATTGAATTTTATGAAAGTTAGATCAATGCTGTGGGTATTGGATTTTTCACTATAAAGAGGCTGAATTTCTTTGTAAAAGTATAGGGCTCTTTGAAATTTGGAATAAAATGTTTTTCCTTTCAACAATTTGAATATCAGCTCTGTTTTTCCAGAACCCGAGGGGCCTACGATGGCTAAAAAAAGTCTCGTAGATGTATCAATAACTTTATTCATTTTCTTGGATTTGGTAATACATAACCAACTAAACCCGATAAAATTGAGAACCAAACTGAGATTTCTTCACAAGTTAACTGCGTTAATGAAAATTTAAAGATACAAAAAGCCAATAAAATCAGAATTAACACCATTTGTGACATGAAAACTACTTCAGACCGTGGTACAGTCACGTGATTGCAAAATTTCCATGATTTTTTCTCCATATGATTTTCGTCATACACAAAATCGGTAACTATAGTTCCATCAGTCTCGTCAACTACTGTGTCATTCATTTCAATTTCCCTACCGCTTTCTTTCACTCTCGAACTTGCAGAATGAAAAATATATCATATATAAAAAAATTAATTAAGCATCTGAACAGTAATAAATTTCATATCGTGTATAACCTGTATAGACACTCGGTTTATTATCATCATCAAAATCATAGTGCATATCCAAAACATAATTGGCTGGGACATGATCAGTTTTGGCATGATACACAATTTTCTTCACAGAATCTTCTCTTATTATTTTTTGAATCTCATTGGCTAGTTCACTGCTGGTTAGATCCATTTGAACTCCTGGTTGACGTTTGGGCACTAAGACTAGCTTGGGAAGACAAAGACCGCGCTTGCTGGGTAACATTACTGATGTATTTGAATCGTTGAAAGTAGATGAATTGGTCAATCACGGGGAAGAACCTCCTCAAAGTGCACAACTCTTCTTCAGAAAGTGTAACTTGTTCTTTTCGTTGAACTACTTGGCCTCTACAATCAATGCGTTCAATCCTGGTCAATGAAATCTTTATGTTACTTTCTGGTGTCATCCAAGCACAAAGAACTGAATTTGGAGATATGTATGTCTCCACTTTCCCCTGACGCTCGTTGTTAACACTCATTTTTCAACCAATCATAGAACGCTTTCGACTTTTTTTAATGCACAATGATTTTTAGAGTTATGGTGCGGTAGGTGTTTGTTACAATTCACAAAATTCTTGAAATATAATTGTTCGACTCGTGGACAGCCCAAATCGTCAAGATTCACAACTTTGCGGTCTAAGTATTTGGATAAAAAATCAGCTTTTTCTTTTCCTTTGGCGTAGAATACAGCATTGGGGTTTCTTAAGACAAAACTTTGAATGATTTGGTTCAAATTCAGGTATAAATAATCACCGCTATCCCAATGAAGTCCGTGCAAATAATTTGTCAGCCAGTTGTAGGCTTTTTGTTCAGATTTTGGAAGGGAATTGAAATTAACTGGAGGTAGAAAAATTAGGGAATCACTGTAGTCGGAAGTTGTTATAGCTTATTCTTTTACTATAAATGTGTTTTTCTGGTGTCGAAATCCCTCAAAATCCAACACAACTGATTTTTCCTTCAGCATTCTAATAAATGGTAGAGTTTCGGTTTCTTCAGTTTGATATACAAACAAAACGTAATTCCACTCAAGTGACCAATCAAACTACTGTTGCATTTCCATGGTAAAACATAGCAGTATGTGGGACCAGTGTTTTAAACTTCGCGGACAAAACCGGCGGCATCGTGTAAAATAGCATGCATTCGTAAAATTTTCGAATCATTTAAATATTTATCCAAAGAAGAATTGTCTATACCGATTAGACCCCCATAGGGTCTCAACTTGATAGCAACATCGTAATTTATATCATTAGTAATTGAGAAGAAGAACAGTGAACATGCAGCTAAGAAATAATTTCGACGGTTGGTGTTTTCCGGATAGGTTTTTTTCAAAGTAATAAAAATTTCATGAATAATTTCCAAGTCTTTTGAAGTAGCTCTACGTTTTTCCAATTTCATTTTTTATTTTTTCCAGCACTTCTCCGACCTGCTGAATTTCAAGCCAGTGAAAATGAAGGTAACCTTCTAGATACCACTTACTCACTCCTATTTCTAACTAATGATTTCAACCTATTTTCATGTGTTTAGATGGATATTCCCCTTGGTGGTCTCCACGAGTCACCCATTGATTTGCCTTATGTGGGACCTGGAACTCACGAAGGCAAAAATATCTTTGGTGTGACCGTAGAGTTTACCCCGGCCACCACTGCAGCGAAATTTAAGCTGCATTACATTGAGGTTGCATTTGAGAAAAAGGAGGGCATATTTGAATATGTGTGTGTTGATGTGGGGAGCATGGAAAATTTCTGGCTGTGCGAGTCGCTGAGTGCGGGATTCGAGAGTACTGAGTGGCGCTTCAAATTTCAAATGGAGCGTCTAGTCAGTATTCTTCATGTCCTTTGGTCGGATCCCGAAGACGACATGCGGATGTGGCCGTAAACCCTTCCTCTGCTCTCCTATCCGTACTCCTGTCAACATTCCGTTTTTATTTTATTTTTTTCTTATTCTTATATGTTACTTTATCTATTATTTATCAAGTCCTTCTTACCCTCTTATTATTTGTCACGTCCTTCGTCCTTCTCAAGCAGGTCAGTTTTTTAATGGGGTCTCAAACTTATTTAGTTGAACAGTGGGAAAGTTTGGAGGAGATTAAATTTAACCACCGCGCGAAAATAAATACCAAAGTATTTTGTCTGTCGGGTGTCCTAAGAGAGGGGTCTTTTTATTTCGGGCAGGGTACTTTGGGGTCTTTAAAAAAGATGGGTCCTTTTGGACCCTACTTTTGGTAGGACCCCAAAGACCCCTACCGTCGAAAAGATCCCCCCCCCTAAGGACACACGGCGGATTACAATACTACTAATACGTATATCAAGAAATTTTTGAATTATGCGGACTATCAGAACGAAAAGAAAATTCTGAAATACAGATATAATTTGAATTCTTTGATGCACAAAGAAAAATAAGAATTCTTTATAAAGACTGAAAGCCTTGTTTTTACCACTTACACAATTGTCTGTAAGAAAGAGAATCAATCTGAGTATGATCGAATTCTTGGTAAAGGGAACTCTTCCTCTTGACTACTGACTACTAATTGACATAAAACTTTTGTCACTTACTTGCAGATCTTTTTTAACAATTGAAAGGAAATTCAAGCATGACAATTTATTGCGAATCCATCAACCTGACGTTGTTGCCCTAAGTGAAATATCGTTAAATAAACATGTTGAAAAACTGCACAGATGTATATGAAAAATTTCATAGTTATGATAGGAAAATTGGACCTCATGGAGGAGTCCTAATTGCGGTTAAAACGTCATCTAAATTAAATGTCATGGATGCTCATTCAGTTATTTTTGACTCTGGTTCAAATTTGTTTTTAAAGCTAAATAACCTGATGCTTGGCGTAACAGCTATTTACAATCCACCGCATGACAGTCCTCATATACTTAACGGAATAATATTCGAAAAACTTTTGATCGAAGTGAAAAAAAAAAAAAACGTGCATATGGTAGAATCTAACTTGAACAATACGCACTGGATTTTATGCGGCGATCTGAACTTAACTTCAGTTGCCTATAATATTGTATCAAGTGAAGACTAACGTGAATTTAGTTTTTTGAAATCAAGTGCGAAGTTCAATCTTGGTTTACTGATAGATAATGATTATTACTGCGAGACGTATTATTAACAAAGTATCTTTTTTCTGTAATAAATTTGAAATAAACCAAAGCTTCTCAGATCATCCTGCTCTTTCCTGTCAAACAGAGTTTGATATTGGAACGCAACAGAAAATATAAACCGTTACTGTATTCAAAAACAGACTCCGAATCATTGCGTTTGTTTTTCCTAAATAAGAGACTTCATTACTCGGATGATGCAAATAGATTGCTTGAAACGTTCTATGGGTTGTAATATAAAGCCGTTAACAAATATATTTCCAAAATGACACTTTTTTGCTCTAACGTCTCTCACTGGATGTCTTCACACTCAATAAATGCTGAAAAACGTCTTCAGACGGCATTGAAACATAAATAATCTGACGAGAAATTTAAACACTGCAAGCAAGAATTGAATGATTCTTTAGAACTAGACAAAGACGTTTACTTTGAGTCAATGAAAGACTTCGATTTAAAAATGACTTACAAATTTCTCAGATCGATAAATAGAAAGGCAAAAGTGCCCATGAAAATTTCATACAAAAGTAGCAATTCATACTCTAATTTTGCAGTCTGCGAAGCTTTTAACGAGTTTTTTGCATCCGTGTACAAAATAGACAACAGACCATTGAATGTTCCAAGCGAAAGTATTTTTCCAGGAATTTACTTATCAGATTTTTTTCGTTTCGCATTGCGAAATGCTTAATGAATTGAGTAAATGAAAATCAGGAACAAAATCTGTTGTTGGCATATCTCCTAAGATATTAATTTTTGTTTTACAGTACTGTTTGAATAATTTTGTTGAACTCTTTAATTGCACAGTCAGTAATAAACAGTTTCCAGATATCTGAAAAATAGCACACATTAACCTTTCACATAGAAAAGCTTCTCGTATGAACATTGAAAATTACAGGCCCATTTCGATACTTTCTTCACTCGCCCTAATATTTGGACAAATTTTATAAAACTCGCGAGATCAAACATTTTGCCCGGCTATGTTCCTTTTGAAGAAACTGTGATATTTAGAAAGAGTTTTTGAAGCTGTTATTGGTTGACAAACTGAAAACATTTAAATACTCGATTTATCCAGAATAAAGGTTTTTAAGTTTGTTCTACTAACTTTGTTATCAATGACTAAGAGTAACTCATCCCCACGTTGCGCATTTAATTCAATCATATTATGATTTTTTTTTGTTACTTCGTGTTCTCCGAAAATTTGCTGTCCCGACCATTGAAAAAGGAAAAAATTTGTGTTCAGGTCTTTAATTTTCTTTCAACGCAGACGTTACCACAATTAATAATCGGATTGGGTAGTGTGATCATATGAAAGCCCTTCTGTGGGAATTTGAAAGACTTAAAATTTACTAGAAAGTGTTCTAGTTTTGAGATGAACTGGTTTGAAAAATCTGATATTTCGTTCAATTTTGGATGAGAAACGCAATCGAGTAACGCTTTTCACATGGAAATTGACTTTAAAATTTTAATGATTATAAATTTGGTTTTACTATATAGAAAACTAGATCAGTTTGATATCTGTTATATATTTGAATGCGGGCTTCATTATCTCGCCATACTTAAGCTATTTCAAATTGTTATTTTTGCATGTTAAGCAAGAGATTTTTTCACGCATAAGCTATATCGTATATAGCAATGGTTAAGGTTTTTTTTTTCAATTTTCCATTTTGAATTCAGTGTTTATTTCATCAAGTTTGAAATTAGCAACCCAATAGTAGGATTTTGTCAGAGTTTTTCCAGGTTTTGCGATTCTGGCCTGCATATATGAATAACCAAATCCTTTTAGTTTACCAAATCCTTTTCGAGATTTTTCAAAATTTTGTAGAAAACTTAATTGTGAAAAATTTCTCATTTTTTGAAATTCTCACCCTGTAGTTGGATGCTGTCAGGGCACTCGCAGGGGTTGCAAATCTTGCCCCCAATTTTCACTTCTTAAATTCTTGCAGTTTTCGAGATCTGACGTTTTTTATGACTCTCAAAAATTTTCAGTAACTTAGATTTTAGAAAAATTCCAAAATTTTGAAGGTCTCAATCTTGTTATTGGAGTCTGTGAGGGTGTTCTCAGAGGATTGCAAATCTTGCCTCTGATCATGACTGCTCAAATTCTTGTAGTTTTCGAGATACGACGTTTTTTTGAATCTTTTTCAAAATGTTTTCAGAAAACTTAGATATAAATCATTTCACAAAACTTGAAACTATCATCTCTGTAGTGAGGCTCTGTCAGGGTACTCTCAGGAGTTGCATTTTTCGCCGCCAAATATGACTGCTCAAATCCTTGTAATTTTCGAGATATGACATTTTTTGTTTTTTTCCGAAACTATCAAAAAAACTTAAATGTTACAAAATTCCAAAAGCTTGAAGATCTCAATCTTATTAATGGAGTCTGTGAGGGTACTCTTAGAGGGTTGCAAATCTTGCCTCTGAGTTTGACTGCTCAAATTCTTGTAGTTTTCGAGATATGACGTTTTTTAAGGCTTTTTTTTTCTGAAAACAGGTATAAAAAGTTTCACAGAACTTGAATTTATCATCTCTGTAGTGAGGCTTTTTCAGGGTACTCTCGGGACGGGTCAAAATCTTGAAGTTTTCCAGATATGACGTTTTATCTGATTTTTTCTAATTAATTTCAGAAAACTTAAATTTAAAATTCCTAACCTGTAGTTGGGGGGGGGGGGCTGTCAAAGTAATCTCAGGGGTTGCAAACTCTGCCTCCAATTAGGAGTGCCCAATTCATTTTTGTTTCAGAGATACGACAATTTTGTGATTTTTTTTTGGAAATTTTCAGAAAATTCAAATTACAAAATAATCAATTGAAAGTAAATTCCCAACCCGGGTAGTTTTGTACTTTCAATGGTAGAAAATATTGCCATCAAAAAAGACTGCTCAGTTTTTGAGATTTGATTTTTTTCTGGTTTTCAAAAAAAAAAACTGTTTTTAGAAAAATTAAGGTGAAATTTCTCAAAACTTCAATTTCCCAACGTTGTAGTTGGGTTCTGTAAAATTACTCTCAGGAGTGTCAAATCTTACGTCAAATGCGATTGATCAATTGTTTTCAGTTTCTTAGATGCGACGTTTCTTTTTTCATTATAAACTTAGATTTAAAAAATGTCATAATTTTTTATGGTTTTTGAAAATTTGAATTAGGAAAACCAATGATAACTTCACAAAATTTGAAGTTACACTCAGGAGTTGCAAATCTTGCGTCCAAATGCGACTTATCAATTGGTTTCCAAGATGATGTGACGTTTTTTTATTCATTTTAAATTTTCGAAGAAATTATATAAAACTTCACAAAATTTTATGGGTCTTCAAAATTTGTAAAAAACATTTTGAGTAAAAAAACTTAGCAAAAGTTTTGTAATTACGAACCCTGTAACTGGGTGCTGTCAGAGTACACTCAAAGAATAGTTTTTTTTTGAGTTGTTGAAAACTCGAATCATCGGAGGTGCGTTACACGCTAGTTTAGTTTAATTTTGGGCGAGAAACACAATCAAGTAACGCTTTTCACATGGAAACTTAATTTTTAATTTTTATGATTAAAAACTTGATTTTGTTTGATAGAAAACTAGGATTATATGTTTCAATTTACGCTGAGTGGGCATAAAAAGTTGTCTAAAATAAACTTATTGTGCAAAAACCTCAGCTATAACTTTTTGCAATTGTATTAATTGTTTTTTTTTTCATTGTTTCTTTTGTCTGTTAGTTTTCTGGAGCTAAAGTTATTTTTTGAACCTTAGTCAGTTTTTTTCTATGCGATTGTATAGTTTTCGAGTTTTTTTGTTTGAATTGAGTTTGTCGGAACATTCTGTGCTACTTAAACACCAACAGGCCATCCATACTTAAATGTACATTTGTTTTGTTTTTATATAGTTATGAATGAGCCTTACGCCCAGTCTTCTGTCCAAAAGTGTCAAATGTGCGCGTAATTTTTCGCCTATTTAGAGAAGTAAAGAGCTAAGAGCTGGCCAGCACTTGTAATTGTTAGGGAAAACTTTAGAAAATAAGTTCATGAAGGTTTTGTTGGAAGAACAATGACGAATTGTTTTGCGTGTTTTCTCCAGTTTCATTATTACGAGGCCAAGCTATGCATTCTGTGCATTGAAAGCGGAATCAGCAACAGGTCAAAATCAGTTTATCGCAGAATCCCTAACATTGCTACTTTTTGATTTTCTATGATGTTTTGGATTCCACAAACAAATACCTTAATCATTGTACCGCTCAAAATCGCCCCAAACGTAGGCGTATTTGCGGAATCTGCAACTGTATTTGCGGAACCAAAAACAGTTTGCGGAATCCACAAACAAATGCTAAAACATTTGTATCGTTAAATTGAGCTATTGCGGAATCCACAACTGTAACTGGAATTCCGCAAATTGAAACTGGAATCTGCGAGTTGAAAGTGAAATTCGCAAACTAAGTAGATTCCGCAAAATGTAAGTGGAAACAAAATGCGGATTCCATCTACATAGATGTTTATATGTGGTACGTTTTGTTTTATATCTTTTGTTTACTAGGTGGTCACCAAGTTGAATAACCTTATGCTTTGCGTAACAGCCTTTCACAGTTCACCCTATGAAAATCCTTATACTCTATACAGAATTATATTTGAAAATCTTTTGGGCGAAGTGAGCAAACAACTCAACGTTCATATGGTAGAATCTCACTTGAACACAACGCTCGTGATTTTATGCGGCGATCTGAACTTAACTTCAGTTGATTGGAATACTTCATCAAGTGATGAACAACGTGAATTCAGTTTTTTGAAATCAATTGCGAAGTTCAAGCTCCGTTTACTGACAGATAGTGATTTTTTTACAATGAGAAGTGTTATTAACAGACAATCCTTTTTTATGTATTAACTTCGAAATTTACCGAAGCTTCTCGGTTCATCCTGCACTTTCCTGTCAAATAGCATTTAACATTGAAACGGAACAGATAAATCTAAACCGTTACTGTATCTGTAAAGCAAAGTCCGAATCATTGCGTTGTTTTTCTTGAACAACAGACTTCATTGCTCGAATGATGCAACTAGATTGCTTGAAACGTTCTACGGGTTGTAATATCAAGCCGTTAACAAATATTTTTCTTAAAAAAGACAATTCGTCGCTCTAAAGCCCCTCATTGGATGTCATCACACTCAATAAAAGCTGAAAAATTGTCTTTAGACGGCATTGAACCATAATTATTCTGACGAGAAAGTTATACGCTGCAAGCAAGAATTCAAGGATTCTTTAGAACTAAACATAGCCGTTTACTTTGAGTCACGGAAAGACTTGGATTTAAAAATGACTCCCAAATTTCTCAGATCGATAGATGGAAAAGCAATATTACCCAAAAAAATTCATACAAAAGTAGCAGTTTGTACTCTGATTTTGCCAGCTGCAAGGATTTTAACGAGTTTTTTGCATCTGTGTACAAAATAGACAACGGACCATTGAATGTCCCAAGCGAAAGTACTTTACCAGGAATTTACTTAACAGATTTTTTCGTTTCGAAATGCAAAATGCTTAACGAATTGAGTAAATGAAAATCAGCCCTCATTGTTTCACAATGAGGACTGATTAGGTCTTACTCCGTTTTCTTTCAGAGTTTTTTAACGAACGCTTCTGCTGTTGCCCCTACTGTAAAGTTGTTGCATGAGATGCCTTCCCATCCGTTTTTTGGCGTTAAATTAGCAAATTGCATGTGACCAATTTCTTCGAATCTTGAGGTGTCCTCCACGTTATCTGTTTGATCTTTATTTTCTCCCTCTTGCATGAAGTTAATCATTGTAGAGCGGAATTGATTTTTGACAGTCCATGACTGTAAATGGTTCTGACCAATTTTTCTCCCACCCTTTTAACATTGTTTGTTTTTTTTCCGCGTGGTTTGTATTTTGTAGTCCTCTTTTATTTGAATTTCGCCGAGGAATTTTGTCATCCTCCTTGACCTCGGCCCCTCTTTTTGGTTTGGATGCTGTGCTGTCCTTCTATTCCTCGAGGTTGAAAAAGCCCACAAATACTTACTTTATCGTTGTGGATGTTGATGGTCCAAATAGGTGGGTTTTCATTGTTCTGCTGTGTTAGATTCCTTTTTCCCGAAAATTGCGTATAAAAAGCTTCGTGTGGGGATCTTGTTTTTGCTAATCACCTTTCGGCTACCTTTGTGTTGTTCATGTGTGTAGTAATTATATAACTGACCACAATTCGTCTTCATGGTCTCCACAACCGGCCCGTGAAGCAAATTCCGCTAAATGCGCGTGGTATTGTTCGAGTGATTTTTTTTTGTTTTCGACATAATACGTTATGGCATTCAAACGCAACTATTCGTTCTGTTATGAAAATATTTTCCAATGTTGTGAAGATTGCAAGTCTAGAGCTGGTCATTTTTTGGAGCTGTTTTATGTCCTTTGGCACCCTCTTCCCATTATAAAAAGTTGCATAGCACTACTTTTTTTCGTGCTCTTACTAGTTTTTTCTCCCAGGCGATCTTTTTTCTTGATTATTCGCTTCGCATTTCCCTTTGATCTGAGGTTTTGCCCCATATTTCTACTTCGTATGATAGTTCAGTCAGTCTAGTTGATTTATCGCGCCAATACTTTCGGACTTTAAACCTATTTCAGCAAATACAGCTTTTCCATTATGGCTGCTCTTTTTGATCATTCTAGTGGTAGTTCTGCAGATGCTCGTTTCCGAAAAAGTGGATTCTCGCTGTAGTTTGTTGGCTGTGCCATGTCACACCCTTTAGTGTGTGCAGGTCCTAAGAAACAATTCCGAATGGAATTACCAAATGTGATTTTGTAAACTATTCATAAAAACTAATGTCTATTAAACAAAACATTTCATTCTTCGTCTGATCGATCACTCGGCTGCCCAACTGGCCTTCAAATTATACAAAAAATAGACGGACTTTTCGTAGCCTTGAAAAGGATAAATATTTTTTACCCTTTTTATATTGTTTTTGTTTGAAAGTTTCATTACAAATTTGAAACCATAAATTTTTTAAACATTTTTTAGACGAAATTTTTAGGTTTTAAAAATTGAGTTTTTGAATACTCAACTAAAGTTTTCTAGTATAAAAACCCATTTTTGTAACGATTTTTTTGTAATAATTTTTTTTTAGGTGATATAACCAGGCAGATAGGCCTGCTTACAGTTTTTCAACAAAAACAATGGCGTTGAAAATGCCCACCAATAAAAACTGATCTTTTTTCTCATTTTCAAGGTGAATTCAGATCCGCTACTTAAGGGCTCTGCTGCGTACGGGTTCTGAGAGAAATCTTTATGTTCATGAACGAAATTTATGAAAATATCTGAAAATTTTTGAAAAAAAAAACATTTCAAAAACAAAAGAATGAGAGGACTTGATCAGTCATTAGTGGAGACCACTTCTGAATTCACTTTTGGAACCCACCTAAGTTTAACTTGACTTCAACCCGCCACAGGTGAGAAATTTTTCGAGATATTTTTTGAACTTCAGGACTATTTGAAATTTTCCGAGAAACAAAAAATCTCATACCTGTGAAGTTAAAAGGACTTCAGGAGTCAAATTTGGCCTGCGCCTATTATCCTATAGGATTGAAATTTTCAAGTTTTGTATAGTTTTTCTTTCAGATTGCTTTTTTGGGACTTTTATATAAAATAATGAAAAAACCTCATAGTTTGAAACGTAAAAGAGTTGGCAAGTCAAACTTGAAGGCGAGATTTGCATCGCCAAGCTATCGGGTCAAAAGGTCTAACTAAATTTCCTAAAACAAAATCTGAAAATTTTCAAAAATCATAAAAATCAAATCTCGGAAACTAAATGGCTATGACCAGTCACATTTAAAGGCAAGGTTTATAAGCACTGTAAGTACCTTGACGGCATCTAGCTATAGAATTGATAGAATCAAACTTTATTTTATTTAAATCTAATTTTTATAAAAATTTTGAAACAATCATAAACTATCATATCTCGGAAACTGAAAATGTTTGACCGGCCACAATCGGAGGCAAAGTTTGCAACCCCTGAGAGTACCCTGATAGCACCACATTTTTAGATTTTATGAAGTTTTCAAAATATGTTATGGTAAAATTACAAAAAACGTCAAATCTTGGAACCTAAAACAGTTTGAACATTGACACTTGAAGGCAAGATTTGCGACCAATGAAAGTACCCTGACAGTTTCAAACGTTATAAATTTTTTACTAGCCTTATCCATCATGTCCACCCCCTGCCTGATAACTTTGTCGTTTAATTCTGTCAATTCAAAACTAGTCCAGTCATTTTTTTTGAATTTTGGCTTCAATCAAAAAACATATTTGTCAATGTTATTGCATGTTGCATTTTCGGATATTCTCTTTTTCTACTGTTTGGGAGATAAAATTTTGCAGTTAAAATCGTTTGTGGTAACTTTTTTTGCGCGATGTTGGATTTAAATGAAAAGTTTTCGCCAAATGAATTAATAAGGCGTTATGTTTCGTTCATTTCCTAAATCAGTTTCTTGCACTATGTTGCTGGTTTTAATCATTATCATACCTGTAATTTACGATTTAATTTCATGCAGAAACTATTTGGTCGTTGAAACTGTCAGTTGAGTTTCAAAGTGACGTAAGTAAAGAAAAAAATTCGTTGATGTTCTTACGAAAATGCTAGAAATTCATAGATGAAAAGCCCATCGATCGAGTGCTTCACAAATTGCAGTCTTTGAAGTTTCTTTGACCGATTCTTTGGAAAAAGCTATCTTCATGACTGTTATTTATTGCAGTTACTTTCCTTTTTTCGGTTTCAAAGAAAACAAAAAGCAACTCTGGAATTACTTCTAACTTCACAAATAGAACTGGTTTTTGCTTCTTTGACCAAATTTGGAGAACAAGATTTTTTTTCGCCTTATGTCGAATTATATGGCCTGATATAAATGACGTTTGTTTCTTTGTTTCAGCCTCCATCTTTGTCTCTGTCAGCCTCTATCTTGATGTTTCCAAGTATCATGAATTGAACTGACAACACTGAGCTGAAATATTCTCTCATCACCTGGCTATGGCCTGGCTGAATGAAAGAAGAAACTTGATTGTAAGATTTCCATTTTGCTAGTTTTAGACGGGGAGCAAAAAGTAAGGTGCAGGGGAAAGTCTAATGTGAAAAGGGAAGAAACTGGGCGCCGATACACACAGTGGACAGTGGTATTATTTTGGACACATTTTAGGGATTGCTATTCGATGTTTGTCCAATCTAATTGCGCTTTTTCTTTAGTTTGATGTTTGTTCATTTCATTTCTTTTTCTCGACCTTTTCCTTGATTCCCATGTGTTGGAGACACTTGTCCTTGAAGTTCAGAATGGGAATGTGGAACGGCTTGATTAGAATGAGAACTAGGAAAGTGTTCACAAAGCCATTACTGACTCTCAAAGGATACAGAGCAAAGGTCTATTTTGAAGCTATATTGAGGATGCCCACGTTCGGAACCAAACGGCCATCGTACTGAATCAAAGCACAACGTGAACTCAAAAGCGTTCATTCCAGAGCGCCTGCAAAAAGAAGTACAATTGTTTCAGATGACAAAGCAAAATTTAATTTCAGCCCAACAAACTGCTTGGAATTAGCTTTAGCTACCTCGAAACTAATCAGTTAAGAGGAGCAACCGTGAAAATTGTTTCTTTTTACCAGTAGTGTGATATAACAACTGACAGACTCTTAAGTGTAAAACCAATTGTATAAGATATGTATTAAAAAAAGAACCTTATGATATCTGTATCTTTGACCAGATGACTCGAGAGTGATCTTATTCAAACATCAGATCTTTATCACAGTCGCCTAGTACCGACCTTGACATCAACAACACCACCAAGCTAACTCATTCTAACAACTAACACTTTGACCTTTAGGATCAACATAACACAAAGGCTTTTTCATAAGGGGAGGTACACACCACGCCGTACCACAAGTGGAAAAGTTCATTTTTGGGAAGTTCCAGATTTTCTTTTAGTTCAACTGTTTTGTTTTATTATGATCCAGACTATGCACTTAGACAGAAAGGAATACAATTTGGTTTGTGTACTTTTCTGGATTCCAGTGACAAGTCCTTAACCACGTTAAAATTCTGTGAAACTATCTAATAAAACGGAAGAACAAAAAGAGAACAAATTAATTAAGATCATTTATCTACGGGGGAAAGGACCAACACAAGAGCTGTACAGCTCATCACGGCGAACCGCTGTTGTGCCCCTGTTTAAGAACTACATGCAATTATTTTTTTTTTGGTTATTTTTCTGGGCTGGGTAATGTTGCCTCACCCTCAAGCAACGAGCACGGATCATGGTGGGCCTCGAACATCCGACCTTTCGATTGAGAGGCGGAGACGTAACCACTTCACCACCGCTCCCCAAACAAAGATTGCCCTATTCACGGACTTACCGTTGATAAAATTATTTTCATTAGCTTGTTTGAAAAATAAAACACCCAGAAACACCGTGCCACCCAGCCACTGCAAACGCTGTCCAAAATAGATAAGGTCACCCCAGAAACACTGGCGGACACAGTTACTGCGTCTACTTTTCGAAACGGGCCACGTTATCCCAAAAATAAAGGCCGATAAAGTTACTGCTACTTTTTTTCCGAAACGGGCGACGCCACCCCAGAAACACCGACGGACCCAGTTACTGCAACCGTTTTCCAAGAACAGGCGCCGCAGCGCAAGAAACTCCGGTGGTCCCCTTTAACTCCACCAGATTCATAATTGAGTTAGTTCAGCCCAGAAACACCGGTGCTCTTAATTACTGCAGCCACTGTCCGAAACGGGCGACGCCACCCCAGAAACACCGACGGACCCAGTTGCTTTGACCGTTGTCCGGCACGGGCGACGTCATCCCGAAAAGAAAGGCGGACCTAGTTACTGCGACCGTTTTCTGAATTGGGCTGCGTCACCTCAAAAATACCGGCAGACCCAGTTACTGCAGTCGTTGACCGAAATGCGCAGCGTCATCCAGAAACACCATTGGGGCCCAGTTACCGCAAGTTTTAGCCAGAGGCACATTGGAGGGTTGGATGCTACAATCTGGTCTTCAAACAAGTTAGTCGGCGGCGAAACTGATTGCTTTTACAAGTTTCATTGTTTAATTTTGTTTACTAAATGGTTTGTATATGCGAGTGGGCTGAACTTTGCAAATGGTCGAAGCGGATGAAAAAATCAGCACGCATTTAGCAAATCTCCTCATTTATCAATTTAGAATTGGTAGTTACCTTGCGTAATCGGAGAACGTCACATGGGGGAGGACTAAACATATCCAAGCTACAAGAATAGCAAAAAAGCTATGGTTAGAAGAAGTTTGCGGTTGACATGCGCACTGTCGTCCTTCAAGGTCATCCCGCAGAAGAAATACAAGACTCCACAATTAGTCACCACACAAACGTTCAAACCAGATCGGATGAAGAGCTGGACGGCGTCAATTAAACTTCCTTTATTGAAAATCTCAAGCTTTTAGAGTGTACATTTTCAGAAACTAAGCAAAGACGTCTTCAGCTTTTTATTCCTTTTCTCTTAAAGTTTTGCTTTATTTTAATTATGAGTCAGACTTTAAAAAAAATTTCAAACTTTCATAAGTCGACCAAAATTGTTTTCCAAGCTCTCCCAAATCATTTTAAAAGCCACATTTTGACCAATTTCTCAGCGCCGAATTCGGAAATTTGAAAAAATATACCAAAACAGACGTTTTTAGGCATTTTTTTGACAAAAAAATTCGATTTGTCGTCGCGCGCTTCACATCTCAAAATCATAGTATATGATGGCGCCTAAATTTGGAGTAGGTCAGCCAAAACCTGATGGATATCCTGAAGTAGTACCAAAAGGGGGTATCCCATGGGAGATGAGGTCGTCGAATCTCTGAGAGAGCTTCGTTGTTCAACTATGTTTTTTCAACTGACCAAGTGATTGAACAGGACAAATTTTACCAGTACTGTTCTAGAAATGAAACATTACCGTTACATTACTGTTTTATTCAGAAACGCAATCAGAAATTTTTTAATGAAATTTCGATTTGAGTTCGAAGTTTTGTTACCTCTCGTTACAAAAGTATACAAACGCGTTAGAAAACGCGTAAAAACGCGTTTTTTTTTGCAAAAAAATACAGCCTTGCAGGATTAGTTGGCATAGATAGAAGGCTTGAGCAACTAAATCTGCTGGTAACACGGCATTTTTCTGTGAAAAAAATGGAAAAAAATCGGTTCATTGTTTTCAAAAAAAATTTGATGCATAACTCCACAGCTATAAATCAGTTAGAAACAACAACAAATGAAAAAAATTAAAATGTAAAAGTGTTGGTAGTTAGAAAGTCTGAGTTATTAAGCTTTTCCGGACACACAGCAACCCTTGATGATAAGAATGGACAAAAATCTGTTAATTAAAAATAAAACTGATTCATTGCCCACACAGCTAAAAATCAGCTGAATTGAGTTATATAAAGGTTACTGTACTCATAGAGTAATTTCAGATAAAGTACACCGTCTGTTCCCCACGCTATTTTATTTTCGGCCGGATAGATTCGTGCAACTTCTTAGTCTAATACCAGTCATAATCTTACTCTTATATCTCCTAGTCTCAATAGATCTAGTGTACACCAGTTTGCGCGAGTTAGTTCCAGAATGAGATTATAAGATGTATTCTAAGATTAATTCAAGCTATTCTGGTGTTGAAACTACAAGTAGTTTCAACACTTTACAAATAAGTGGGGTATTAATTTGATGGAGTATGATTGGTTATTATTTAATATTTTATAGAGATAAAATATCATAATAATAACCAATAGTATAAATCAAGTTTAGATCTGGTTCCACCCATCCGGGATTTAGAGAGTTTTAGTTTTTGATTCCTTTTCCTTCATCTGCGATGGAGGATGGATGAATTTCGTTGTATATCGCGAGCAACATTTCTATTCCGTTCTTGGAGAAGGAAGCTCCAAGAAGTTGGAATGGTGGATATCTGATTTCCAAATGGTTTGTTATGGTCGTTCGTTCTTGTTCGGGAGAGATTTGCGTTTCGATCTCATTTGGAAATAGCGTGAAGTTTGAGCTTGGATGCAATGCCTGGATCTGTACGTGTACTTGAACATCGAGATGGCCATTGTTCTGTTGCAATGGAATTCCTTTCCTGCAATGTCAAGTCGTACTCTAAATCCAATGAGTGTAGTGACTGTAGGCAGCATGTCAGGTGGGTTTTACCATTCTGTAGTTGGAGTGTGATTGGGTTGTCAAATTTCATGCTGCTCGTCTTTGGGTTGTCTTATAATCTATATACTGCATTATGATTATTTACATATACAATTCTTTGTTGATTATGTTTTTAAGTTATGATTTTGATTTAGTTTTTATCCCAAAAGCGTTATTATTTAGTTTGGTTAGTTTTAAGAGCTCCTACACTTGAGTAACTCTCATAAAAAAATAATAGTGTCGTGGGTGTCACAAAGCGTGGATGTAGCATGCTCAGGACGTCCTCTTCTGGTGGGTTAGGACAGAAGTGAGGGTATGATTTCGTGGTCTCTTTTTGGAGGGTCTTGTGTTAGTTCAACTTTTCATGCTATTTTTTACTAGTGTTTTCTTTTGTCGTCTTTTTTTGTTTTTTTTTTCTTCAAAAATCAAATTGTTTTTTTTTCTCGGTTCGTCTTTCGACTTTTTGGTGTTTTGTTCTTTTATGTTCAGACCTAAAGATAGTCAATAAAAGAATAATTTATCCGGTTTTAAGTTGGTGTTAATTCAGTTTGGGTAACGTGGGTTTTCTTTTCTTAGTCATGCTGTTAGATTGTGTTTTATGGTATTTAGTACGCTTGCGTTTTTGTTAGTTTGAAGTATTATATATTTCCTTTCCAATCGGGTTAAAGGAAAATTTGAAACGTATTAATGTTTGTTAGAGTTGTTATCAGTGAAGGTTGAAACTTGAATTCATTATCTTAAACAATTCTTTGTGGGCCAGCAATGCGAATTTGGATAGAATATCTGCGCGAGAAAATATAAGGAAGCGTTGCTTGAAAAGGTTAGTACTGCTTTTGTAAGTTATAAACAAATTTTATCAATATACTACATTGGAAAGTATAAAGTTTCTCTTTGATTTAGGGGTGGAAGTTATTAAATTATTTTCGTTTATGTGAATACTTGCTGCTTGTGGGGGAAAGAGATTATATATTATATTACTGCTTTGTACGGTATAATTTTATTGCTTCAATTATTGGATAGGTTAATAGAAATTATTAATTTGAAAAAGTGATTCTGTTTTTTATTTTGCTTTTTGTTTTGCAGATGATCGATGATTGTGCCTATGAAGAAAAAGGGAAAACATTGAATCATAATGGTTAGTGTTTTTTGAATTTGTTAGTAAAATCTTGAATTCATATTACCTAATTGTCGTTGAAGAAGCCTTGAGGAAAAACATCGTGAATTATATCAAAGGAGGTTAGTAGTTAATTTAACAAACGAATGATGTTTCTAGTCTGCAATAGTGGCCAAAGCAATTGAAGTGCTTCAATGGTGTTACGGTCTTCCGTGTTAGGTGATTGTTCATACGGTGTGTTTTCAATTAGGTTATATATTTTTTGGTTATAGCGAGTGTTATATGTGAATTCTTCGATTGGGACTTCGAAGGGCTGAAGGAATTCATGAGGGATGATCATTGCGAGGGATTTGTCTAAGTTTATTAGTTTGTTTAGTGGGCAGAAGATATACATCTGGGTTATGGGATCATAACTTCGGAGGGTGCCTTGTAGGTTGGTGTCTTTAATGCAATTTTTGAAGGTAAGAAAAAATGGTGATGTATAGTTTGAGTTAATGTATTGAAATCTATAGTGAAGTTGTCGTGCTGTTGTATTGTGAGTGCAATGACTTTCAATGAATCTATAATAAGTGTACGTATGAGTTTGTTTAGTTCGTAACATGATCTCGTGTGAACAGTGCAGATCTCGTCCTTTTGCGTGAGGAAATGAAAATTTCGAGAAAATTGATTGAATTTGGTAAAGTTTGATTCGTAAGCAGTTGTATTACGTAGTGCTGCAGAGATGACTTTGTCCTATTTTTTTAATCTAAGATGTTGAGGGTGAAGGTGTATGAAGTTTTTATGAAAATTTTCTCGGTGAATGAGGGTTATTATTTGGGTCACCAAGCAGACAAATGTCTTCATTGGGGCGAATGATGTTGCGATCGTAGTAATCGATGGAGTGAGTATTAGCTTTAGGTGCATTGAATTTGGCTAGGGATTCTCTGTATCCTATTTGCGTGAACTGGCTTGAGGTTAGTGCTGTTGTGAGAAGGTAGAGTTGGGTGCTGGATACTTCATTATTATGAGGGGTGTTATATAGAGGTAATGTTAATGGATTAGTAAAGTGGTAATGAGAGGTCCACGAGAGTGTGGGGTATAAGACATGCTCGTTTATGTAATTTGGTTTTTCATCGTGGGGATCGGAATGGAAGTATGTATATTGGGGAAAGAAGGTAGGCATAATTGTTGGTAGGAAGTCTTTCGTTTTAGTGTGAAGCTAATGATTGTTAAATTTGGTAGATGTTCCTGGGTTAGATTGGAATGGGGTGTTTGGGAGTTTTCGTTTAAAGGTTCGGTAAGCGCGGTTGGTACTAGAGGATGGGGTTGATGGGGAAGTGGAATTTTGGGAGGGTGTATAAGCTGAAGAGGGGATTAGAGTTGATGGATTGGATGATGTTAAGGATCGTGAGACTTGGTGAATGGTTAGTGTGTGAGGGTGTTGTAATTGCTGTTGTAGTGTTATGAAGTTAGCAAGTTCATGTGATATTTGTGTGAGATCTTGGTCGTTGTTATCGGATGATTAGCTAGTTAGAGGGGAATATGTGGGTGTGACATGTGAAAAAGAGGAGGGAGGGGAAGGAGGTTCAATTTTTACTTGGGAATGTAGAGGTCGAAAGGGGATTGAGAAAATGTAGATGGGATGGGTTCAGAGTTTGCAAATTCGTCGGGTGTTTCGATATCGGAGTTGTTGAATTGGGAGATGTTGATATATACTGTTGTGCTGGAATTAGTATCTGATTCCATGCTAGGCGAGGTGTTAGGATGAGGTGATTGAGGTGAGGAGAATGCAAAAAGTGAGATGATGGGGATGTTGTTCTGAAGGTTGGCTGGGTGAAAAATTGAGCGAGCACATCCCCAAATTGATCGGCTCAACGTGGGCTTAAAAGATGGTCTTTCTGAGAACTGAATTAAGTGGTGTGTGGTTGTTCTAGAATTCGTTCATATGTGTCGTCTAGGTTGGGTTGTTGGGTTATTATGGGTTGAATTGGGCTTTGTGGATAATTAGATCGCGAAGATATGAGGTGTGATAGGGCACTATTTCTAAAATTTCGCGGTAGTAATCAACAGGCGTAATTATGCTTAACGTTTTGTAATTGTGGTGCTGTGGGCGTTATATTTTTTATTGTTTCTAGATTCATCGTACGTGCTTCGTGTTGTTGATAATTTAGTGTTGTTTTCTTTTATTTGAGCATCTAAAAGAATTTTATTGATTGATATTGAAAGTATTCGCAGAAAATCCTCCTGCGAAAAGTATGCGTGCTACGCTTGCTTCTTTCTTTTTACTTGTATTTGTATTGCGCATGTTTTGTAGATTCCTTTCAAGAGAGAGAAAAGAGTTCCAAGAAAAATAAACATTGCGTATAATATAGTCAATCTTTCTAAGATGTAATAGGGCCATCCTAGGAAGGCAAGATTTTCGTTTTTCATGTTTACAAACTAAAAATATTTATTGGTGATATATTTTGTGGTCTGTATTTTTCGCCATTTAGGTGAAAACAATCTTTTAAATTAAAAAAAAAAACTGCTAAGTCTTCTGCGTAAGTGTCTGAGAATCCTGCTGTTTCTGCAAGTTTGCGTAGGTTGTGATCTATGGATTGTCGTTGGATTGTGTCCATTTTTGTGAGTAATTCTTGAAATTGTTTTGTTCGAATGTGATGTTGAATATCTGATTTAGAGTGTATGCCGATTGATTGTAAATCAATATTGGGATGCTTTCTGGTGATAATTTTTTGAATGATTGCATGAGTGTACGGTATGGTGTGAGAAGATAGTATTTATCTTCGTTAGGGTTTAATTTTACTACTTTGTGGCTGTTTTCCAATCCACATGTGACTGCTGAATTCCAAAAATAAGTTCTGCGGGAGATTGTATCATCAAAAGGTGTTTTTTTGTAGAATTTTGGGATTCTTTTATAACACCTTTTATCTTCAAAAACATATAAAGGTGATATTTTTTTGGTACAGGTGTAATACCATAATAAATTTCCTTCGTAATCAATAAAATTTGCTCTGTTTCCTGACAATAAATATCCTGCATAAAGGATTGTTAGTATTGCTAGTGCAAGTGATTGTAAAATTTGTGTACGTTGAAGTTCGCATATTTGATGGAGTGTTTCAAGTTCTGTCAAAAAAGTTCTGTGTCAAGTTCTGTCAAGTTCTGAAAATTTCTACCTATTGTGTAATCTAATTTCATATCTAAGTGTATTTCATAGTGAATTGCGCCAAAATAAGTGTTCTTCATGAGTGATAGTTCTTGTAAACGTATACTTTCTGTATCATGTGGTTTTAATTTTCCACCGGTTCTTCCTGCATTCTTTTGAAATTTTACTGAGACGTATAAGTTCTCTCCAGCATATGAATGAGATGTAGCCATTGGGTGTATAATTATTTTTCCTGTATTCATGTCAAAACCGTTTTCATATTCGACAAGAATTTCTGAATATTTTTTTTTTATAGAGTAGATTTTTATATTTACATGCAAATTCTGTTTCGTGATAGATTTGAAAACGTGTTAATTTATTCTGCAGATTTTGGATGTTTCTAAAATTAAAATTACTATGTCTAATTTGGTCAGGGTTTACATCTCCAAACGGGATTAATTCAAAAAAAAAATTTTAATGAAATTTTGTCATTCTAGCGTGTATTTTTGTTACTTGAAAAATTGTACAGGTTTCTTCGGGAAACCAAACAATGGTTGCTTGTGTGCGTGTTGTAGGATCGCAGTACCCTTGGTCGTTTTTACAAGGGAGTCTGGTTCCTTGATAAATTATTGTGTCATCTTTTAAATCACGTAAAAGTTGTCATTTTTCAAATTAAATTTTCCCATCAAAAAACATTTTTTCTTGGTATCCTTTGTTTTTCGTATCTGCTTTACATTTTGAGAGATTGTTTATTCCAAAGTGTGGTATCAAATTTTCATCAAGAAGATCATATATTAATCTTCCATTTGCTCGGTTATAGGGAAATTTGGTATCTAGTCTTATGTGATCTTAGTATTTTTCAAGTTCAGCTTGATGTGCGAATCTGGAAAAATTCGAAAATTTACTTGTTTTCTGTTTATGCCTTTTTTTATATAATTTTTAGTCTATTAAATTCGTTTTTGCAATCTTCAGGGCTGAGGTGTAACAGTCTTTCAATGTTACTTTGTTAGAAAGATTCATGGTCTAGTCTGTTTTTATTTCCGTATGAAAAATTAGTATCTTTAAAAGATACATATGTATGATAGTCCTGGATATGGATTATAAAAGGTGATATATCCTATTGTCTTTTTTGTATATCTATCGTACTTGTAGATTACTTCTGGGGTTAAAAATGGTGGAGGTAACAGTTGAGCTGTTATATTTGGAGGGGCTAGAGGTAAGGGATGGGTAACTATATTGTTTAATTTAATTGTGATTTCAAATTTCATGTCAAGTTGTCTTGTCTAAGTGTTTGTATATTATGGTCTTGAATATCTTTGCGAATGTCTTGTCGGTATTTTAATGTATTAAGTGCCCAGTTGTGTAGTCTGTGACTTTCGTGATGTTGTCCAAATAATAGAGGGGGTGCTACGAATATATTCGAATCTAATCGTAGTTTTATGTTATTTGTTGAATTTTCTCTATATCTGGCGTCGAGATTTGTAGGGAAATTTGGAATGATTGTTTGTGAAAATGGAGTTAAAGAAGGTGTTGAGGGAAGTGAAAGATTTTCGGGTAGTGACAAAATTGTGTCAGATGAAACGTCTATTGGGTCATTGATTAAAGTTGGTTCGCCTTGTGTTTCGTTGTACTGAAGTTTGTGGGGTACTTTGAATTGTACTGCTGTAAAATTTTATTGGATTTGGTGTTGGTGATTGAGGTATGTTAAATTGAATGCTGGGGTTTTTTTGAATTTCTATTTCGTCGTGGATGAATAATTTGTCTAATTATTTCGAGTGTATTTTGGTTTTGATTTTGATGTCATTCTCTATTAGGAGTTTGTTGGAGAGGTGGGTATATTTTATATACTGGTTCGTAATGTGGTTCGCTTAGAGGTGCTTGGCGAGTTACTGGTTCTAGTGGCTCGGATAATCGTGCGTGTCTTTCTTCAAATGTATATGGATTGTCTTGACAAGAAATTCGTGTGGATGATTGCGGGTTATTTGTTTGAATATTTGTTGGTGTTGTTGGAGGATCTTGGGACGTTGTTGGTGGGGATTCATGTGGGGTCTGTTGATTAGCATTTTTTGAAAAATTTATGAGAATTATCTAAGAAGAAATTTTGTGTTCATTGTAATACTTTTCAATAAATAGGATTAAAGTATTGTTGCTAATACGAATATTACGATAGCCTTTTTTATGCATTTGCATATGGTTGTTATCAGAGATGTGAAAAATGTGAGAGATATTAAAAAAAGAAGGAAAACATCTGTTCTACTGAATGGCTGTTTGAACGTTTAGATAGTGATTCAAAGTATTGTACCTGAAAAGTTGACCAAGGATTTTGGAGAGTTTTATGTTGATTTGGGTTGGGGAATGAAAAATGATATAAAAATTGCAAAAAAAATCAGGGTGAGGATGAATTATTCTAAAATGTTGAATATGAAATTGATGAAAGATTTGAAAATTTTGGAAAACTTTGAAAAAAGAATTGAAATTATGGTTTGAATTTTATTGACTGTTTGACAACATAGTATTTGAAGAAATGATATTTTTGTCGAAATATTTTTTAATTTTTGGGGCTAAATTCAAGTGTGGTCGGACTTTTTGACAATTAGGTTGGGTTTAGGCAAAATTTGAGAGGGAAAAGTTTGAGAGGCTCCTAAGTGTCTTCTGGGTTTTGTTGTTATTTATCTGATGATTGGGGGTATCTGAGAGATATTCGTACTTTAGGCTTAATGATTATGTCCATTTTGTACCTTGGGCTAATTTAATAATTTTGCTTAAAGTGTTTTTGAGGTTCAAAGTGGTACAATATTGTTGATCTTTGTGCTGCTTGATAGGGGAGGGTTGTAACTTTAGAACTTTGTTTATTTCAGGTGTCAATGTTTTGTGATTTTTGACCTGGAGGTTTTTGATATGAGGTGTGATAGGGCAATATTTCTAAAATTTCGCGGAACTCTTCAAAAGGGGTGATTATAGTTAACGTTTTGTAATTGTGGTGCTGTGGGCGTTATATTTTTTATTGTTTCTAGATTCGTCGTACGTGTTTCGTGTTGTTGATAATTTAGTGTTGTATTCTTTTAATTGAGCGTCTAAAAGAACTTTATTGATTGATGTTGAGGTCTTTTTTTCTTACTTGTATATGTATTGCGCATGTTTTGTAGATTTCTTTCAAGAGAGAGAAAAGAATTCCAAGAAAATTAAACATTGCGTATAACATAGTCAATTTTTCTAAGATGTAGTAGGGCCGTCCTAGGAAGGCAAGAATTTCGTTTTTCAAGTTTAGAAAACTAAAAATATTTATTGGTGATACATCTTGTGGTCTGTATTTTTTGCCAATATATTTCCTTCGTGATCAATAAAATTTGATCTGTTTCCTGACAATAAATATCCTGCATAAGGCATTTTTAGTATTGCTAGTGGAAGTGATTGTAAAATTTGTGTACGTTCAAGTTCGCATATTTCATGGAGTGTTCCAAGTCCTGTCAAAGTTATTTCTTGAAAATTTCTTTTGAGTTATAGTTAGAGATTAGCTTGAGAATAGTTGTATGTCGGCTAATGGAGTCGTGTTTAAAATTGGAAAATTGAATGTTCGAAATGGGGTTGAGAAAATGTAGATGGGCTGGGTTCAGAGTTTGCAAATTCGTCGGGTGTTTCGATATCGGAGTTGTTGAATTGGGAGATGGTGTTATATACTGTTGTGCTGGAGTTAGTATCTGATTCCATGCTGGGTCAGGTGTTAGGATGAGGTGATTGAGGTGGGGGGAAAGCAAAAAGTGGGATGATGGGGATGTTGTTCTGAAGGTTGGCTGGGTGGAAAATTGATCGGCTCATCGTGGGCTTAAAAGATGGTCGTCCTGAGAACTCAATTTAGTGGTGTGTGGTTGTTCTAGAATTGGTTCATATGTGTCGTCTAGGTTATGTTATTGGGTTATTATGGGTTGATTTGGGCTTTGTGGATAATTAGATCGCAAAGATATGAGGTGTGATAGGGCAATATTTCTAAAATTTCGCGGTACTAATCAAAAGGGGTGATTATGGTTAACTTTTTGTAATTGTGGTGCTGTGGGCGTTAGATTTTTATTGTTTCTAGATTCGTCGTACGTGTTTCGTGTTGTTGATAATTTAGTGTTGTATTCTTTTATTTTAGCGTCTAAAAAAATTTTATTGATTGATGTTGAAAGTATGCCCAAAAAATCCTCCTGCGAAAAAAATGCGTGCTACGCTTGCTTCTTTTTTTCTTACTTGTATATGTATTGCGCATGTTTTGTAGATTCCTTTCAAGAGAGAGAAAAGAATTCCAAGAAAATTAAACATTGCGTATAATATAGTCAATCTTTCTAAGATGTAGTAGGGCCACCCTAGGAAGGCAAGAATTTCCTTTTTTCAAGTTTACAAAACTAAAAATGTTTGATGGTGATACATCTTGTGGTCTGTATTTTTCGCCATGTAGGTGAATGTAGTTTTTTAAATTAAAAAAAACTGCTAGGTCTTGTATATGTCTGAAAATCCTGCTGTTTCTGCAAGTTTGCGTAGATTGTGATCTATAGATTGTCATTGGATTGTGTCCATTTTTGTGAGTAATTCTTGAAATTATTTTGTTCGAATGTGTTTTTGAAAGTCTGATTTAGAGTATATGCCGATTGATTGTAAATCAATATTGAGATTGCGGGCAAAAGCTCTAATGCTTTCTGGTGATAATTTTTTGAGTGGTTGCATGAGTGTAGGGTATGGTGTGAGAAGATACTATTTATCTTCGTCAGGGTTTAATTGTACTACATTGTGGCTGTTTTCCAATCCACATGTGACTGCTGAATTCCAACAATAAGTTCTCCGGGAGATTGTATCATCAAAAGGTGTTTTTTTTTGGTAGATTTTTGGGATTCTTTTATAACACCTTTTATCTTCAAAAACATATAAAGGTGATATTTTTTTGGTACAGATGTAGTACCATAATATTTTTCCTTCGTAATCAATAAAATTTGATAAGTTTCCTGACAATAAATATCCTGCATAAGAGATTTTTAGTATTGCTAGTGTAAGTGATTGTAAAATTTTTGTACGTTCAAGTTCGCATATTTCATGGAGTGTTTCAAGTTCTGTCAAAGACATTTCTTGAAAATTTCTTTTTGTTAATTTATTATGGTTAACGTTTTGTAATTGTGGTGATGTGTGCGTTATATTTTTATTGTTTCTAGATTCGTCGTACGTGTTTCGTGTTGTTGATAATTTAGTGTTGTATTCTTTTATTTGAGCTTCTAAAAGAATTTTATTGATTGATGTTGAAAGTATTCCCAAAAAATCCTCCTGCGAAAAGTATGCTTGCTACGCTTGCTTCTTTTTTTCTTACTTGTATATGTATTGCGCATGTTTTGTAGATTCCTTTCAAGAGAGAGAAAAAAATTCCAAGAAAATTAAACATTGCGTATAATATAGTCAGTCTTTCTAAGATGTAGTAGGGCCATCCTAGGAAGGCAAGAATTTCGTTTTTCAAGTTTACAAAACTAAAAATATTTACTGGTGATACATCTTGTGGTCTGTATTTTTCGCCATGTATGTAAATATAATTTTTTAATTAAAAAAAACTGCTAAGTCTTGTGCGTATATGTCATAAAATCCTGCTGTTTCTGCAAGTTTGCGTAGATTGTGATCTATGGATTGTCATTGGATTGTGTCCATTTTTGTGAGTAATTCTTGAAATTGTTTTGTTCGAATGTGATAATGAAAGTCTGATTTAGAGTATATGCCGATTGATTATAAATATTGAGATTGCGGGCAATAGCTCTAATGCTTTCTGGTGATAATTTTTTGAGTGGTTGCATGAGTGTAGGGTATGGTGTGAGAAGATAGTATTTATCTTCGTCAGGGTTTAATTGTACTACATTGTGGCTGTTTTCCAATCCACATGTGACTGCTGAATTCCATAAATAAGTTCTGCGGGAGATTGTATCATCAAAAGGTGTTTTTTTGGTAGAATTTTGGGATTCTTTTATAACACCTTTTATCTTAAAAAACATATAAAGGTGATATTTTTTTTTGGTACAGTTGTAGTACCATAATATATTTCCTTCGTAATCAATTAAATTTGATCTGTTTCCTGACAATAAATATCCTGCATAAGGGATTTTTAGTATTGCTAGTGCAAGTGATTGTAAAATTTGTGTACGTTCAAGTTCGCATATTTCATGGAATGTTTCAAGTTCTGTCAAAGACTTTTCTTGAAAATTTCTTTTGAGTTATAGTTAGAGATTAGCTTGAGAATAGTTGTATGTCGGCTAATGGAGTCGTGTTTAAAATTGGAAAATTGAAAGGTCGAAATGGGGTTGAGAAAATGTAGATGGGCTGGGTTCAGAGTTTGCAAATTCGTCGGGTGTTTCGATATCGGAGTTGTTGAATTGGGAGATGGTGTTATATACTGTTGTGCTGGAATTAGTATCTGATTCCATGCTGGGTCAGGTGTTACGATGAGGTGATTGAGGTGGGGGGAAAGCAAAAAGTGGGATGATGGGGATGTTGTTCTGAAGGTTGGCTGGGTGGAAAATTGATCGGCTCATCGTGGGCTTAAAAGATGGTCGTTCTGAGAACTCAATTTAGTGGTGTGTGGTTGTTCTAAAATTTGTTCACATGTGTCGTCTAGGTTATGTTGTTGGGTTATTTTGGGTTGATTTGGGCTTTGTGGATAATTAGATCGCGAAGATATGAGGTGTGATAGGGCAATATTTCTAAAATTTCGCGGTACTAATCAAAAGGGGTGATTATGGTTAACGTTTTGTAATTGTGGTGCTGTGGGCGTTATATTTTTATTGTTTCTAGATTCGTCGTACGTGTTTTGTGTTGTTGATAATTTAGAGTTGTATTCTTTTATTTTAGCGTCTAAAAGAATTTTATTGATTGATGTTGAAAGTATTCCCAAAAAATCCTCCTGCGAAAAGTATGCGTGCTACGCTTGCTTCTTTTTTTCTTACTTGTATGTGTATTGCGCATGTTTTGTAGATTCCTTTCAAGAGAGAGAAAAGAATTCCAAGAAAGTTAAACATTGCGTATAATATAGTCAATCTTTCTAAGATGTAGTAGGGCCATCCTAGGAAGGCAAGATTTTCGTTTTTCAAGTTTACAAAATTAAAAATGATTATTGGTGATACATCTTGTGGTCTGTATTTTTCGCCATGTAGGTGAATGTAATTTTTTTAAATAAAAAAAACTGCTAAGTCTTGTATATGTCTGAAAATCCTGCTGTTTCTGCAAGTTTGCGTAGGTTGTGATCTATGGATTGTCATTGGATTGTGTCCATTTTTGTAAGTAATTCTTGTAATTGTTTTGTTCGAATGTGATGTTGAAAGTCTTGTTTAGAGTATATGCGGATTGATTGTAAATCAATATTGAGATTGCGGGCAATAACTCTAATGCTTTCTGGTGATAATTTTTTGAGTCGTTGCATGAGTGTAGGGTATGGTGTGAGAAGATAGTATTTATCTTCGTCAGGGTTTAATTGTACTACATTGTGGCTGTTTTCCAATCCACATGTGACTGCTGAATTCCAAAAATAAGTTCTGCGGGAGATTTTATCATCAAAAGGTGTTTTTTTGGTAGATTTTTGGGATTCTTTTATAACACCTTTTATCTTCAAAAACATATAAAGGTGATATTTTTTTGGTACAGATGTAGTACCATAATATTTTTCCTTCGTAATCAATAAAATTTGATCAGTTTCTTGACAACAAATATCCTGCATAAGGGATTTTTAGTATTGCTAGTGCTAGTGATTGTAAAGTTTGTGTACGTTGAAGTTCGCATATTTGATGGAGTGTTTCAAGTTCTGTCAAAAAAGTTCTGTGTCAAGTTCTGTCAAGTTCTGAAAATTTCGACCTATTGTGTAATCTGATTTCATATCTAAGTGTATGTCACAGTGAATTGCGCAAAAATGAGTGTTCATCATGAGTGATAGTTTTTGTAAACGTGTACTTTCTGTATCTTGTGGTTTTAATTTTCCACCGGTTCTTCCTGCATTCTTTTGAAATTTTACTGAGACGTATGAGTTCTCTTTACTATATGAATGAGATGCAGCCATTATGTGTATAATTATTTTTCCTGTCACCATGTCGAAACCGTTTTCGTATTCGACAAGAATTTCTGAATATTGTGTTCTATAGAGTGTACTTTTTATATTTTCATGCAAATTCTGTTTCTTGATAGATTTGAAAACGTGTTAATTTATTCTCCAGATTGTGGATGTTTCTAAAATTAAAATTACTATGTCTAATTTGGTCAGGGCTTACATCTCCAAACGGGATTAATTCAATTGGTGAAATTTTATCATTCTAGCGTGTATTTTGTTACATGAAAAATTGTTCAGGTTTCTTAGGGAAACCAAACAATGGTTGCTTGTGTGCGTGTTGCAGGATCGCAGTACCCTTGGTCGTTTTTACAAGGGAGTCTGATTCCTTGATAACTTATTGTGTCATCTTTTAAATCACGTGTAAGTTGTCTTTTTTTAAGTTAAATTTTCCAATCAAAAAACATCATTTCTTGGTATCCTTTGTTTTTCGTATCTGCTTTACATTTTGAGGGATTGTTTATTCCAATGTGTGGTATCCAATTTTTATCAAGAAGATCATAGGTTAATCTTCCATTTGCTCGGTTAAAGGGAAATTTGGTATCTACTCTTATTTGACCTTAGTATTTTTCATGTTCAGCTTGATGTGCTCAGTCTGGAAAAGTTTGAAAATTTACTAGGTTTCTAGGTTTCTGTTTGTGCTTTTATTTGATGTAATATTTAGTCTTTTAAATTCATTTTTGCAATCTTCAGGGCTGAGGTGTAATAGTCTTTCAATGTTACTTTGATAGAAAGGTTCATGGTCTAGTCTGTTTTTATTTCCGTATAAAAAATTCGTATCTTTAAAAGATACATGTAAATGATAGTCCTGGATATGGATCATAAAAGGTGATATATCCTATTGTCTTTTTTGTATATCTATCGTATTTGTAGATTACTTCTGTGGTTAAAAATGGGGGAGGTAAAAATTGAGCTGTTATATTTGGAGGGGCTAGAGGTAAGGGATGGGTAACTATATTGATTAATTTAACTGTGATTTCAAATTTCATGTCAAGTTGTCTTGTCTAAGTATTTGTATATTATTGACTTAAATATCTTTCTGAATGTCTTGTTGGTATTCTAATGTATTTAGTGCCCAGTTGTGTAATCTGTGACTTTCGTGATGTTGTCCAAATAAAAGAGGGGGTGCTACGAATGTATTCCAATCTAATCGTAGTTGTATGTTATTTGTTGAATTTTCTCTATATCTGGCGTCGAGATTTGTTGGGAAATTTGGAATGGTTGTTTGTGAAAATGGAGTTAAAGAAGGTGTTGAGGGAAGTGAAAGAGTTTCGGGTAGTGACAAATTTGTCATTGATTAAAGTTGGTTCGCCTTGGGTGAAGGCTTGTGTCATCCAAAATAAGAGATGTTCTGTAGTGGTTGATGGATTAAAAGGATTTTTTTTCTGATTTGTTCAGATGTAGGGGTTGAACCTAAATAATCTGAGGAAATATTCGATGTGTTTTGTTGTACTGGAGTTTGTATTGTATTGTACTTTGAATTGTATTGCTGTAAAAGTTTATGTGGATGATTGCGGGTTATTTGGTTGAATATTTGTTGGTGTTGTTGAAGGATCTTGGGACGTTGTTGGTGGGGATTCATGTGGGGTCTGTTGATTAGCACTTTTTGAAAAAAATTATGAGAATTATCTAAGAAGAAATTTTGTGTTTACTGTAATACTTTTCAATAAAAAGGATTAAAGTATTGTTGCTAATACGAATATTACGATAGCCTTTTTTATGCATTTGCATATGGTTGTTATCAGAGATGTGAAAAATGTGAGAGATATTTAAAAAAGAAGGAAAACATCTGTTCTACTTAATGGCTGTTTGAACGTTTAGATAGTGATTCAAAGTATTGTACCTGAAAAGTTGATCAAGGATTTTGGAGAGTTTTATGTAGATTTGGGTTGGGGAATGAAAAATGATATAAAAATTGCAAAAAAATCAGGGTGAGGATGAATTATTCTAAAATGTTGAATTTGAAATTGGGTTGGGTTTCGGCAATATTTGAGAGGGAAAAGTTTGAGAGGCTCCTAAGTGTCATCTGGGTTTTGTTGTTATTTATCTGATGATTGGGTGTATCTGAGAGATATTCGTACTTTAGGCTTAATGATCATGTCCATTTTGTACTTTGGTCTAATTTAATAATTTTGCCTGAAGTGTTAATGAGGTTCAAATTGGTACAATATTGTTGATCTTTGTGCTGCTTGATAGGGGAGGGTTGTAACTTTGGAGTTTTTTTATTTCAGGTGTCAATGTTTTGTGATTTGCTTATTTTTGACCTGGAGGTTTTTGAGTTATAGTTAGAGATTAGCTTGAGAATAGTTGTATGTCGGCTAATGGAGTCGTGTTTAAAATGATTTGATGATTCGGGAAAAGTTTCTGATTGTCTGAATCTGACTTTCTTCAATTTTTTAGATTGTGGGATGAATGTTTTGTAATCCTTTCGTGGCTGATTTCGAAGTAGCGATGATTGTCTACGTGGAGATTTTTCTCTTTAATCTTGTGGTCTACTTTTTTCTTCTAATTTTTGATTTTTTCTTTCTGTTTGAGAAATCTTTTTGCTGTCTACGTTTTTTGGTATTTGTTTTGGGAAGTTCTTATTCTTTTTTATCTTATTGTTTTTGTGTGGTTTGCATATCAGTGTTTTGATTTTGATTTTGTTCTGAATTGTTTTGAATGACTTTAAGTCCTGTAAAAGAGTATAAATGAGTAAGTTCTCGAAGTTCGTACTCTTTTTGGTAGTAAGGTAAACGATTGTTTCCAGGTTGAAAGTCCAATCTCTTTTTCGTTCAAGTCTGTAAATTTGTATGTTACATCCGTAGGTTTATCAATTATTTGATATGGTCCTTTTCGGAGTGGTTGTAAAGTTTTAGAAAACCCTTTTTGTGTTGTAAAATTGGGAATAAAAACATCTGTTCCGATTTTTAATTTTATAGCTGGGGTAAATCGAGAATTTATTTGGCAGTTTATGTTTTGTCTTTGTAACAGTTTTTTTGTTACTTTCTGGTAAATTTCCTTGTGATTTTTGTCTCTGTTTAAAATCCATTCCGTGTGTGTTCCTAAAGCTAATTTTAAGATTTGTAGATGATGAAAATGATCTTCATCGTGGGTATGTAGTGGTAGATTGTAACATATTGATTCTTTAGTTGGTTGGCAATATTCTTGTGCATTTTTCGAAGAATTTGCTGTGAACATTA
>NC_087063.1:85894264-86000068 GCF_963678635.1 Symsagittifera roscoffensis
AGACATTTACTGAGTTTAAAATAGCTTGTGGTACTCTTTGACTTTGTGCAAATATTTGGGTATTTGTTTTAGTTTTTGTTGTTTTTGGTCCATTGACATAATTGTATTAATGTTCTGCAAAATTATTTCTGTGTTGATTGTTTGATGGTTTTGTTACTGGTCGAAACGTTTGGTAATTCATTTGAGAATATTTTTGTCCATCAGAAGGTTTTGCTGTTGATTTTATGGCTGTTTGTTTTAGCGTTGGAATTTTTATTTTTGGGGTTATGAAATTTGGTCGAATAGGTGAAATGCTTCGTTGTGCTTCTGTTGTCGTTATTGTTTAAGCAAATTCTTTGTTTATAAAATGTGATGGGGTTTGTATACATTGTATCAAAAAATAAGTTGGAAAACATATATATCGAAAATAGATTGTAAAAAAATTGTATCAGAAAAACAAGTATTGAAAACCTGTTTATCGAAAATAGATTGTAGCAAAATTATATCAAGTATTGTAACTATAAGAAACAAGTATTGAAAACCTATTTATCGAAATTAGATTTTAACAAAATTTTATCAAACATTTTAACAAAAAAACAAGTTGGAAAACCTATATATTGAAAATAGATTGTGACAAAATTATATCTTATTTCGAATTTTTTTTGTAGAACGCGTAAATTTTCTAGGTTTGAAACTCTTCACCAACCAGTGATTGTCTTTTTACATTGTGTACACCTTCTGGAGAACAACTCATCAAAGCACGCAGTTTAAAATGGTTGGTCATCTCTCTAAGTGAATTTCTCCTTGTCTAGCTCTTTGTTGCAGTTGTGGCAGTGGAAGCACTCTTGAAAAAAAGTTAACCTGATGAAGATATAGAAGGGGGAAAGTATTGCCAGAAACAAATCGTCTTAAACCACTAGTAAATCTTTATTTACGAATGTCCATTCATCGTACGTTTTGATTTCAAAAACGGTAGAAAACACAATTTCCTCGATGTTTTTCTGCTACAACCGCGGAAAAACTGTTAATGATTTTTGCTGTTTTGCTCGGTATTTGCTTCAAAGTTTCAACAGCTTGTAAAGTGGGTGCGAATAAAAGCCGAAGCCGCGTCGATTTCATCCACTTCTTGTTCGTCTCTCGAAGTGAACTCCTCCTTGTCTAGCTTTTTGTTGAAGTTGTGGCAGTGGAAGCACGCTTTGTGGTAGGGCGCATTCTTTTTATGATTCCACCTTCTTTAGCTTCAGTTAGGACCAAGATTCTAAAGCGAATGTGATCTATTGCATAAACATGCTCATTTTTTGAGACATATCAGATAGTACAAAATCATGAACATGTTCCAGAAGGGGATGAAGGGGATGAGTTGTTCTCTAGCTTGGAAAAAGTTAACCTGATGAAGATATAGAAGGGGGGAGTATTGCCAGAAACAAAGTGTTTTAAATCACAGGTAAACCTTTATTTAGCTATTATGACATTTTTATTTTCAGCTGCTTTGTCTAACCTTTCTTGCGGCTTTTGCTTTTCCAGCGCCAAAGCAGCTCGTTTTTTGACTTCAATCTGTTTTCTATCAACTTCAATGTGCAATCTCTTCTGGGCTTCCACCTCCTGTTGTGTTTTTCGGCATTTATTTTTTCAGCATAAAGAAAACTTTTGCCATCTTGTATTTCCTTTTAATTAAACCGAAGATCACGAGCTTGTTGTGCGTCAAACTCCTCGAACGTCTTCTCTTCAATTTACGGTTGATAATTTGATTTATACTGAACAATATAATGTTTATAAGGAAAGCAGACATAAAAATAGACTACTCACTGGCCAACCCAACTCATGGAATCCCTCAAGCTGTAAACTAGAGAATTCTCGCGACTGTTCTCCTGCTTCTGTTTCCTGCTCAGCAAAAAGGGCATCAGCTCCTTGTTCGTGAACTCTCTTCTTCATTGGTTCCAGTTCCACGGGTTCTTTCATGTTAACTCACATCGGTTTGCTCTGATATATGTCCAAGAGTTCTAGTATGAGAAAGGCTTTCTTTTTCATCACCCTCTTTTAGCATCTTGACACAAGTGCTCAATGCCGGCAGTGATTTTTGCTCCAGTATAAATCGAATAAAACAGAAAGCGTCTCTCCGCAAGATTCTAAAGCGAATGTGATCAATTGCATAAACACGCTCAATTTTTGAGACAAATCAGATAGTAGAAAATCATGAACATGTTCCAGAAGGAGATGAAGGGGATGAGTTGTTAACTAGTTTGAAAAAAAAAATACCCGATGAAGATATAGAAGGGGGCAAAATTGCCAGAAACAAATCGTCTTAAACCACTAGTAAATCTTTATTTACGAAGTTCCATTCATCGTACGTTTTGATTTGAAAAACGGTACAAAACACAATTTCCTAGATGTTTTTCGCTACAACCGCGGAAACATTGTTGTTGATTTTTGCTGTTTTGCTCGGTATTTGCTTCAAAGTTTCAGCAACTTGTAAAACGGGTGCGAATAGAAGCTGAAACCGCGTCAATTTCATCCACTTCTTGTTTAGGTAAGTTCTAGATTATTCTTGATTACGTAAGTTCTTAAGATCGAAAACACATACAATTTTGTAATATTGATTTGTAATTTTCTCTGCATGAATTGGTTAATCATGAGTTGCGATTGTAGTTTTTTCTAGAACGCGTATTTTTTCTAGATTTGAAATTCTTCACTAACCAGTGATTGGCTTGTAACACTGTGTACACCTTCTGGAGAACAACTGAGCAAAGAACTCAGTACAATACGGTTGGTCGTCTCTCGAGGTGAACATCTCCTTGTCTAGCTTTTTGTTGCAGTTGTGGCAGTGGTAGCACTCTTTGTGGTAGGGCTAATTCTTCTTATGATTCCACCTTCTTTAGCTTCAGTTAGGACCAAGATTCTAAAGCGAAGCTGATCAATTGCACGAACTTGCTCATTTTTTGAGACACATCAGATAGTAGAAAATCATGAACATGTTCTAGAAGGGGATGAAGGGGATGAGTTGTTATCTAGCTCTGAAAAAGTTAACCCGATGAAGATATAGAAGTGGGAAAGTTTTCACCAGAAACAAATCGTCTTAAATCACTGGTAAACCTTTACTTAGCTATTTCGACATTTTTAATTTCAGCTGCTTTGTCTAAACTTTGTTGCAGCTTCTGCTTTTCCAGTGCCAAAGCAGCTCGCTTTTTGTCTTCATTCTGTCTTCTTTCAACTTCAATCTGCAAACTCTTCTGGGCCTCCAGCTCCCGTTGCTTTTTGTTGGCATTTTTTTCAGCATAAAGAAAACTTTTGCCATCTTGTATTTCCTTGTACTTAAACCAAAGAGCACGAGCTTGTTCTGCGTCAAACTCCTCGAACATCTTCTGTTCAATTTTCAGTTGATTTTTTGATTTATCATAAACAAAATAATCTTTATAAGGACAGACAGACATAAAAATAGACTGCTCACTGTCCAACCCAACTCATGGAATCCCTCAAGCTGTAAACTAGAGAATTCTCGCGACTGTTCTCCTGCTTCTGTTTCTTGCTCAGAAAAAGGGGCATCAGCTCCTTGTTCGTGAAATATCTTTTTCGTTGGTTCCAGTTCCACGGGTTCTTTCATGTTCACTCACATCGGTTTGCTCTGATATATGTCCAATAACTCTAGTATGAGAAAGGTTTTTGCCTTTTACCACCCTCTTTAGCAACTTGACACAAGTGCTCAATGCCGGCAGTGATCTTTGCTCCAGTATAAATCGAATGAAACAGTGAGCGTCTCTCCGCAAGATTATAAAGCAAATGTGATCAATTGCTTAAACATGCTCATTTTTTGAGACACATCAGATAGCAGAAAATCATGAACATGTTCTAGAAGGGTATGAAGGGAATGAGTTGTTAACTAGCTTGAAAAAAGTTAACCTGATGAAAATGTAGAAGGGGGAAGTATTGACAGAAAAAAATCGTCTTAAACCACTGGTAAACCTTTATTTACGAAGGTCCATTCATCGTACGTTTTGATTTGAAAAACCGTAGAAAACGCAATTTCCTCGATGTTTTTCTGCTACAACCGCGGAAACATTGTTGTTGATTTTAGCTGTTTTGCTCGGTATTTGCTTCCAAGTTTCAGCAACTTGTAAATTGGGTGCAAACAAAAGCTGATTACGTAAGTTCTCAAGATCGTAAGTATATACAATTTGCTATTTTGTTTTGTTTAATTGATTTGTAATTTTCTCTACAAGAATTGGTTCATCATGAGTTGCGATTGTAATTTTTCTAAAACGCTTAATTTTTCTCGGTTTCAAACTCTTCATCAACCAGTGATTGGCTTGCTACACTGTGTACACGTTCTGGAGGACAACTCAGCAAAGCACGCAGTACAAAATGTTTGGTCGTCTCTCTAAGTGAACTTCTCCTTTTCTAGATTTTTGTTGCAGTTGTGGCAGTGGAAGCACTCTTTCTTGTAGGGATCATTCTTTAAAATGATTCCACCTTCTTTAGCTTTAGTTAGGACCAAGATTCTAAAGCAAATGTGATCAATTGCTTAAACATGCTCATTTTTGGGACACATCAGATAGTAGAGACTCGCCCAAGAACTTCTCTGTAATTTCTCTCTACAAATTAACGTGAAAAATCATTATAAAAGATTTTTCCTTTCACAAAACGTGTTCTGTATCTTCTGCAATTTGGTCGATGGCTTCACTTTGAATTTCCTTCTTTCATATTCGAACTCACACGTCACTGTTATATGATCACTTCTGTTTTGGTCTTGTGTTGTCGTTTTGACTGCTCGAGCCCGCGGGTCCATTCGGAAACGGCATCTCCCACTGCACTCAGTTGATCTCAAAACAACACACCAAATCACACTAAACAAAAAACCGAAAATTGCTTCGAATTCCATTAACAATTGATAACACTTGATTTTTCTTTTCAACTCAGATAGTTCAGCGACTAAAGCTTTTTGAATTTTTTCCACATTTTCCAACATCAGCATTTTTTCTTTATTTACGGAGGTCCATTTATCGTACGTTTTGATTTGAAAAACCGTAGAAAATACAATTTCCTCGATGTTTTTCTGCTACAACAGCGGAATCATTGTTGTTGATTTTCGCTGTTTTGCTCGGTATTTGCTTCAAAGTTTCAGCAACTTGTAAAATGGGTGCGAACAAAAGCTGAAACCGCGTCAATTTCATCCACTTCTTGATTAGGTAAGTTCTTGATTGTTTTTGATTACCTAAGTTCTTGAGATCGGCTGCAATCTTCATCAGTAGTAAGGTAATTCGTAGGCGCTCCAACAGGGGGGGTAACCTACCCAGGGGTGCTCCAGAGCCTTATCCCAAAACCACATAGGCGCTCCAGACAAAATTTCTCGGTGCTCCAGACCCTAATTCCAAAACCACATAAGGCTCCAAAAAAGTTTTTCAAACCACAGGGGCACTCCAAAGAGGAAAATAAAATAACATGTTTTATACCCTAAGTGCTATGAAATGACTATATTATAATAAGTCACTGCTGTTGTGATATATAATACAAAGATATGTCTGGGGACTGCATTTTCATGCGTTAACGTTGGATCAAGACTATAAAGTTCATATTTGAGTGCAATTAAATTTAACGTAAAAGTTATAGCCAATATATTTAAACCGTTGGGAGCTGTAAATCATTTCCTTTCGGTATGCATCTTTTATTGTTGAACCAACGCTAAGCAATCTGAATCACTCACGAAGTTTGAAGAGCGGCTGACAGTCCGGTGTCATGACATAATTGAACAATAAAAATAATGGTGAAATTATGGAATAATGAATTAAGCAAAATGATTTTAATTGGAGATTGGCTTACTGAAGATATTGATAGGGAGCATTTAAGTTTCTCTGTCTTCTCAACTGGTACAAGATCAAAAAACAGTTGTATTAACGATCCTTATATAGTTTTCATATCACGGTGGAAAAAAGTAGCAGATAAAGCACCAAAAGAATATGAGCAGAGTTGTAAAGAACAGTTTTACTTGAACGATATTTTACAAATAACGTGGTGTATTTATGCAAAACAAAAGTATGGGAAGGCTACTGATCTATCAATTGCTACTTATGAAAACTAGTTTGATTATTCGTTCGATTTTGCCTCGAAATTGATTGAGAAAAGGGGTGGAGCGAATGATTCGACTTTGTTTTGATAAACTTTTAAAATATCAAAAACTTCCAGTGGTCTATCTAATTAACTACCACCGAAATATAAGACTGAGTAAGTGGTATCTTCAAGGTTACTTTCACTTCCACTGGCTTGAAATTCAGCAGGTCCACGAGGTGTTGAAAAAAAAATGAAATTGAAAAAACGTAGAGGTACTTCAACGGACCTAAAAATTATTCACGAGATTCATTTGACCGTGAAAAAAACATATCCGGAAAACTCTGACCGCCGAAACTATTTTCTAGCTACTTGTTCTCTGTTTTTTTTTCTATTTAAAATGACGTAAACTAAGACGTTGCCATAAACTATGACGTTGCCAATCTGCAATCTCTTCTGGGCCTCCACCTCCTGTTGTATTTTTTGGCATTTATTTTTTCAGCATAAAGAAAACTTTTGCCATCTTGTATTTCCTTGTAATTAAACCGAAGATCACGAGCTTATTGTGCGTCAAACTCCTCGAACGTCTTCTCTTCAATTTCCAGTTGATAATTTAATTTATCCTAAACAATATAATGTTTATAAGGAAAGCAGACATAAAAATAGACTACTCACTGGCCAACCCAATTCATGGAATCCCTCAAGCTGTAAACTAGAGAATTCTCGCGACTGTTTTCCTGCTTCTGTTTCCTGCTCAGCAAAAAGGGCATCAGCTCCTTGTTCGTGAACTCTCTTCTTCATTGGTTCCAGTTCCACGGGTTCTTTCATGTTAACTCACATCGGTTTGCTCTGATATATGTCCAAGAGTTCTAGTATGAGAAAGGCTTTCTTTTTCATCACCCTCTTTTAGCATCTTGACACAAGTGCTCAATGCCGGCAGTGATTTTTGCTCCAGTATAAATCGAATAAAACAGAAAGCGTCTCTCCGCAAGATTCTAAAGCGAATGTGATCAATTGCATAAACACGCTCAATTTTTGAGACAAATCAGATAGTAGAAAATCATGAACATGTTCCAGAAGGAGATGAAGGGGATGAGTTGTTAACTAGTTTGAAAAAAAAAATACCCGATGAAGATATAGAAGGGGGCAAAATTGCCAGAAACAAATCGTCTTAAACCACTAGTAAATCTTTATTTACGAAGTTCCATTCATCGTACGTTTTGATTTGAAAAACGGTACAAAACACAATTTCCTAGATGTTTTTCGCTACAACCGCGGAAACATTGTTGTTGATTTTTGCTGTTTTGCTCGGTATTTGCTTCAAAGTTTCAGCAACTTGTAAAACGGGTGCGAATAGAAGCTGAAACCGCGTCAATTTCATCCACTTCTTGTTTAGGTAAGTTCTAGATTATTCTTGATTACGTAAGTTCTTAAGATCGAAAACACATACAATTTTGTAATATTGATTTGTAATTTTCTCTGCATGAATTGGTTAATCATGAGTTGCGATTGTAGTTTTTTCTAGAACGCGTAATTTTTCTAGATTTGAAATTCTTCACTAACCAGTGATTGGCTTGTAACACTGTGTACACCTTCTGGAGATCAACTGAGCAAAGAACTCAGTACAATACGGTTGGTCGTCTCTCGAGGTGAACATCTCCTTATCTAGCTTTTTGTTGCAGTTGTGGCAGTGGTAGCACTCTTTGTGGTAGGGCTAATTCTTCTTATGATTCCACCTTCTTTAGCTTCAGTTAGGACCAAGATTCTAAAGCGAAGCTGATCAATTGCATGAACTTGCTAATTTTTTGAGACACATCAGATAGTAGAAAATCATGAACATGTTCTAGAAGGGGATGAAGGGGATGAGTTGTAATCTAGCTCTGAAAAAGTTAACCCGATGAAGATATAGAAGTGGGAAAGTTTCACCAGAAACAAATCGTCTTAAATGACTGGTAAACCTTTACTTAGCTATTTCGACATTTTTGTTTTCAGCTGCTTTGTCTAAACTTTGTTGCAGCTTCTGCTTTTCCAGTGCCAAAGCAGCTCGTTCTTTGTCTTCATTCTGTCTTCTTTCAACTTCAATCTGCAAACTCTTCTGGGCCTCCAGCTCCCGTTGCTTTTTGTTGGCATTTTTTTCAGCATAAAGAAAAGTTTTGCCATCTTGCATTTCCTTGTACTTAAACCAAAGAGCAAGAGCTTGTTCTGCGTCAAACTCCTCGAACTTCTTCTGTTCAATTTTCAGTTGATTTTTTGATTTATCATAAACAAAATAATCTTTATAAGGACAGAAAGACATAGAAATAGACTACTCACTGTCCAACCCAACTCATGGAATCCCTCAAGCTGTAAACTAGAGAATTCTCGCGACTGTTCTCCTGCTTCTGTTTCTTGCTCAGAAAAAGGGGCATCAGCTCCTTGTTCGTGAAATATCTTTTTCGTTGGTTCCAGTTCCACGGGTTCTTTCATGTTCACTCACATCGGTTTGCTCTGATATATGTCCAATAACTCTAGTATGAGAAAGGTTTTTGCCTTTTTACCACCCTCTTTTAGCAACTTGACACAAGTGCTCAATGCCGGCAGTGATCTTTGCTCCAGTATAAATCGAATGAAACAGAGAGCGTCTCTCCGCTAGATTATAAAGCAAATGTGATCAATTGCTTAAACATGCTCATTTTTTGAGACATATCAGATAGCAGAAAATAATGAACATGTTCTAGAAGGGGATGAAGGGAATGAGTTGTTAACTAGCTTGAAAAAAGTTAACCTGATGAAGATGTAGAAGGGGGAAGTATTGACAGAAACAAATCGTCTTAAACCACTGGTAAACCTTTATTTACGAAGGTCCATTCATCGTACGTTTTGATTTGAAAAACCGTAGAAAACACAATTTCCTCGAAGTTTTTCTGTAACAACCGCGGAAACATTGTTGTTGATTTTAGCTGTTTTGCTCGGTATTTGCTTCAAAGTTTCAGCAACTTGTAAATTGGGTGCAAACAAAAGCTGAAACGGCCTCAATTTCATCCACTTCTTGATTGGGTAAATTCTTGATTATTCTTGATTACGTAAATTCTTAAGATCGTAAGTATATACAATTTGCTATTTGTTTTTGTTTAATTGATTTGTAATTTTCACTACAAGAATTGGTTCATCATGAGTTGCGATTGAAATTTTTCTAGAACGCGTAATTTTTCTCGGTTTCAAACTCTTCATCTACCAGTGATTGGCTTGCTACACTGTGTACACATTCTGGAGGACAACTCAGCAAAGCACGCAGTACAGAATGGTTGGTCGTCTCTCTAAGTGAACTTCTCCTTTTTTAGCTTTTTGTTGCAGTTGTGGCATTGGAAGCACTCTTTCTTGTAGGGCTCATTCTTTTTTATGATTCCACATTCTTTAGCTCTAGATAGGACCAAGATTCTAAAGCGAATGTGATCAATTGCTTAAACATGCTCATTTTTTGGGACACATCAGATAATAGAGAATCGCCCAAGAACTTCTCTGTAATTTCTCTCTACAAATTAACGTGAAAAATCATTATAAAAGATTTTTCCTTTCACAAAACGTGTTCTGTATCTTCTGCAATTTGGTCAATGGCTTCACTTTGAATTTCCTTCTTTCATATTCGAACTCACACGTCACTGTTATATGATCACTTCTGTTTTGGTCTTGTGTGTCGTTTTGACTGCTCGAGCCCGGGGGTCCATTCGGAAACGGCATCTCCCACTGCACTCAGTTGATCTCAAAACAACACACCAAATCACACTAAACAAAAAACCGAAAATTGCTTCGAATTCCATTACCAATTAATAACACTTGCTTTTTCGTTTCAACTCAGATAGTTCAGCGACTAAAGCTTTTTGAATTTTTTCCACATTTTCCAACATCAGCATTTTTTCTTTATTTACGGAGGTCCATTTATCGTACGTTTTGATTTGAAAAACCGTAGAAAATACAATTTCCTCGATGTTTTTCTGCTACAACAGCGGAATCATTGTTGTTGATTTTCACTGTTTTGCTCGGTATTTGCTTCAAAGTTTCAGCAACTTGTAAAATGGGTGCGAACAAAAGCTGAAACCGCGTCAAATTCATCCACTTCTTGATTAGGTAAGTTCTTGATTATTTTTGATTACCAAAGTTCTTGAGATCAGCTGCAATCTTCATCAGTAGTAAGGTAATTCGTAGGCGCTCCAACAGGGGGGGGGGGTAACCTACCCAGGGGTGCTCCAGAGCCTTATCCCAAAACCACATAGACGCTCCAGACAAAATTTCTCGGTGCTCCAGACCCTATTTCCAAAACCACATAGGGGCTCCAAACAAGTTTTTGAAACCACAGGGGCACTCCAAAGAGGAAAATAAAATTACATGTTTTATATCCTAAGTGCTATGAAATGACTATATTATAATAAGTCACTGCTGTTGTGATATATAATACAAAGATATGTCTGGTGACTGCATTTTCATGCGTTAACGTTCGATCAAGACTATAAAGTTCATATTTGAGTGCAATTAAATTTAACGTAAAAGTTATGGCCAATACATTTAAATCGTTGGTAGCTGTAAATCATTTCCTTTCCGTATGCATCTTTTATTGTTGAACCAAAGCTAAGCAATCTGAATCACTCACGAAGTTTGAAGAGCGGCTGACAGTCCGGTGTCATGACATAATTGAACAATGAAAATAATGGTGAAATTATGGCAGAATGAATTAAGCAAAATGATTTTAATTGGAGATTGGCATAAGATATTGATAGGGAGCATTTAAGTTTCTCTATCTTCTCAACTGGTACAAGATCAAAAAACTGTTGTATTAACGATCCTTATATAGTTTTCATATCACGGTGGAAAAAAGTAGCAAATAAAGCACCACAAAAATATGAGCAGAGTTGTAAAGAACAGTTTTACTTGAACGATCTTTTACAAATAACGTGGTGTATTTATGCAAAACAAAAGTATGGGAAGGCTACTGATCTATCAATTGCTACTTATGAAAACATATTTGATTATTCGTTCGATTTTGCCTCGAAATTGATTGAGAAAAGGGGTGGAGCGAATGATTCGACTTTGTTTTGATAAACTTTTAAAATATTAAAAACTTCCAGTGGTCTATTTAAATATCTACCACCGAGATATACGACTGAGTAAGTGGTATCTTCAAGGTTTCTTTCACATCCACTGGCTTGAAATTCAGCAGGTCCACGGGGCGTTGAAAAAAAATGAAATTGGAAAAACGTAGAGGTACTTCAACGGACTTAAAAATTATTCACGAGATCCATTTGAACGTGAAAAAAACCTATCCGGAAAACTCTGACCGCCGAAACTATTTTCTAGCTACTTGTTCTCTGTTTTTTTTTCTAGTTAAAATGACGTTAGCTATGACGTTGCCATTAAACTTCGACCATATGAAGGTCTGATTGGCATAGATAATTTTTCAAGGGACAAATACCTGAATGATTAAAAAATATTACGTCTGCATGCAATTTTACACGATGCCGCGGGATTTGTTGACGAAGTTTATAACAATGGTCCCACCTACTGTTACATGTTACCCTGGAAGTGCAACAACGGCCTGATTGGTCACTTGAATGGTATTACTTTCTGTTTAAATGTTAAACTGACAAAACCAAGTCTCTATCAATTGTTAGAATGTTGAAGGAAAGATCAGTCGTGCTAGACTTGGAAGGATTCCGTTGTAGAAAAAAATTAAAATTATAGTTAAAGAACTAGCATTTACAACTTCTGATTACAGTGACTCTCTGATTTTTCTACCTCCAGCCAGCTTCAATTCACTTCCTAAATCTGAACAAAAAGCTTACAACTGGTTGACAAATAACTTGCACGGAATTCACTGGTAAAGCGGTATTTTTTTATATTTATAAGGAAAGCAGACATAAAAATAGACTACTCACTGGCCAACCCAATTCATGGAATCCCTCAAGCTGTAAACTAGAGAATTCTCGCGACTGTTTTCCTGCTTCTGTTTCCTGCTCAGCAAAAAGGGCATCAGCTCCTTGTTCGTGAACTCTCTTCTTCATTGGTTCCAGTTCCACGGGTTCTTTCATGTTAACTCACATCGGTTTGCTCTGATATATGTACAAGAGTTCTAGTATGAGAAAGGCTTTCTTTTTCATCACCCTCTTTTAGCATCTTGACACAAGTGCTCAATGCCGGCAGTGATTTTTGCTCCAGTATAAATCGAATAAAACAGAAAGCGTCTCTCCGCAAGATTCTAAAGCGAATGTGATCAATTGCATAAACACGCTCAATTTTTGAGACAAATCAGATAGTAGAAAATCATGAACATGTTCCAGAAGGAGATGAAGGGGATGAGTTGTTAACTAGTTTGAAAAAAAAAATACCCGATGAAGATATAGAAGGGGGCAAAATTGCCAGAAACAAATCGTCTTAAACCACTAGTAAATCTTTATTTACGAAGTTCCATTCATCGTACGTTTTGATTTGAAAAACGGTACAAAACACAATTTCCTAGATGTTTTTCGCTACAACCGCGGAAACATTGTTGTTGATTTTTGCTGTTTTGCTCGGTATTTGCTTCAAAGTTTCAGCAACTTGTAAAACGGGTGCGAATAGAAGCTGAAACCGCGTCAATTTCATCCACTTCTTGTTTAGGTAAGTTCTAGATTATTCTTGATTACGTAAGTTCTTAAGATCGAAAACACATACAATTTTGTAATATTGATTTGTAATTTTCTCTGCATGAATTGGTTAATCATGAGTTGCGATTGTAGTTTTTTCTAGAACGCGTAATTTTTCTAGATTTGAAATTCTTCACTAACCAGTGATTGGCTTGTAACACTGTGTACACCTTCTGGAGAACAACTGAGCAAAGAACTCAGTACAATACGGTTGGTCGTCTCTCGAGGTGAACATCTCCTTATCTAGCTTTTTGTTGCAGTTGTGGCAGTGGTAGCACTCTTTGTGGTAGGGCTAATTCTTCTTATGATTCCACCTTCTTTAGCTTCAGTTAGGACCAAGATTCTAAAGCGAAGCTGATCAATTGCATGAACTTGCTAATTTTTTGAGACACATCAGATAGTAGAAAATCATGAACATGTTCTAGAAGGGGATGAAGGGGATGAGTTGTAATCTAGCTCTGAAAAAGTTAACCCGATGAAGATATAGAAGTGGGAAAGTTTCACCAGAAACAAATCGTCTTAAATGACTGGTAAACCTTTACTTAGCTATTTCGACATTTTTGTTTTCAGCTGCTTTGTCTAAACTTTGTTGCAGCTTCTGCTTTTCCAGTGCCAAAGCAGCTCGTTCTTTGTCTTCATTCTGTCTTCTTTCAACTTCAATCTGCAAACTCTTCTGGGCCTCCAGCTCCCGTTGCTTTTTGTTGGCATTTTTTTCAGCATAAAGAAAAATTTTGCCATCTTGCATTTCCTTGTACTTAAACCAAAGAGCAAGAGCTTGTTCTGCGTCAAACTCCTCGAACTTCTTCTGTTCAATTTTCAGTTGATTTTTTGATTTATCATAAACAAAATAATCTTTATAAGGACAGAAAGACATAGAAATAGACTACTCACTGTCCAACCCAACTCATGGAATCCCTCAAGCTGTAAACTAGAGAATTCTCGCGACTGTTCTCCTGCTTCTGTTTCTTGCTCAGAAAAAGGGGCATCAGCTCCTTGTTCGTGAAATATCTTTTTCGTTGGTTCCAGTTCCACGGGTTCTTTCATGTTCACTCACATCGGTTTGCTCTGATATATGTCCAATAACTCTAGTATGAGAAAGGTTTTTGCCTTTTTACCACCCTCTTTTAGCAACTTGACACAAGTGCTCAATGCCGGCAGTGATATTTGCTCCAGTATAAATCGAATGAAACAGAGAGCGTCTCTCCGCTAGATTATAAAGCAAATGTGATCAATTGCTTAAACATGCTCATTTTTTGAGACATATCAGATAGCAGAAAATAATGAACATGTTCTAGAAGGGGATGAAGGGAATGAGTTGTTAACTAGCTTGAAAAAAGTTAACCTGATGAAGATGTAGAAGGGGGAAGTATTGACAGAAACAAATCGTCTTAAACCACTGGTAAACCTTTATTTACGAAGGTCCATTCATCGTACGTTTTGATTTGAAAAACCGTAGAAAACACAATTTCCTCGAAGTTTTTCTGTAACAACCGCGGAAACATTGTTGTTGATTTTAGCTGTTTTGCTCGGTATTTGCTTCAAAGTTTCAGCAACTTGTAAATTGGGTGCAAACAAAAGCTGAAACGGGCTCAATTTCATCCACTTCTTGATTAGGTAAATTCTGGATTATTCTTGATTACGTAAATTCTTAAGATCGTAAGTATATACAATTTGCTATTTGTTTTTGTTTAATTGATTTGTAATTTTCACTACAAGAATTGGTTCATCATGAGTTGCGATTGAAATTTTTCTAGAACGCGTAATTTTTCTCGGTTTCAAACTCTTCATCTACCAGTGATTGGCTTGCTACACTGTGTACACATTCTGGAGGACAACTCAGCAAAGCACGCAGTACAGAATGGTTGGTCGTCTCTCTAAGTGAACTTCTCCTTTTTTAGCTTTTTGTTGCAGTTGTGGCATTGGAAGCACTCTTTCTTGTAGGGCTCATTCTTTTTTATGATTCCACATTCTTTAGCTCTAGATAGGACCAAGATTCTAAAGCGAATGTGAACTTCTCTGTAATTTCTCTCTACAAATTAACGTGAAAAATCATTATGAAAGATTTTTCCTTTCACAAAACGTGTTCTGTATCTTCTGCAATTTGGTCAATGGCTTCACTTTGAATTTCCTTCTTTCATATTCGAACTCACACGTCACTGTTATATGATCACTTCTGTTTTGGTCTTGTGTGTCGTTTTGACTGCTCGAGCCCGGGGGTCCATTCGGAAACGGCATCTCCCACTGCACTCAGTTGATCTCAAAACAACACACCAAATCACACTAAACAAAAAACCGAAAATTGCTTCGAATTCCATTACCAATTAATAACACTTGCTTTTTCGTTTCAACTCAGATAGTTCAGCGACTAAAGCTTTTTGAATTTTTTCCACATTTTCCAACATCAGCATTTTTTCTTTATTTACGGAGGTCCATTTATCGTACGTTTTGATTTGAAAAACCGTAGAAAATACAATTTCCTCGATGTTTTTCTGCTACAACAGCGGAATCATTGTTGTTGATTTTCACTGTTTTGCTCGGTATTTGCTTCAAAGTTTCAGCAACTTGTAAAATGGGTGCGAACAAAAGCTGAAACCGCGTCAAATTCATCCACTTCTTGATTAGGTAAGTTCTTGATTATTTTTGATTACCAAAGTTCTTGAGATCAGCTGCAATCTTCATCAGTAGTAAGGTAATTCGTAGGCGCTCCAACAGGGGGGGGGGGGGGGGTAACCTACCCAGGGGTGCTCCAGAGCCTTATCCCAAAACCACATAGGGGCTCCAAACAAGTTTTTGAAACCACAGGGGCACTCCAAAGAGGAAAATAAAATTACATGTTTTATATCCTAAGTGCTATGAAATGACTATATTATAATAAGTCACTGCTGTTGTGATATATAATACAAAGATATGTCTGGTGACTGCATTTTCATGCGTTAACGTTCGATCAAGACTATAAAGTTCATATTTGAGTGCAATTAAATTTAACGTAAAAGTTATGGCCAATACATTTAAATCGTTGGTAGCTGTAAATCATTTCCTTTCCGTATGCATCTTTTATTGTTGAACCAAAGCTAAGCAATCTGAATCACTCACGAAGTTTGAAGAGCGGCTGACAGTCCGGTGTCATGACATAATTGAACAATGAAAATAATGGTGAAATTATGGCAGAATGAATTAAGCAAAATGATTTTAATTGGAGATTGGCATAAGATATTGATAGGGAGCATTTAAGTTTCTCTATCTTCTCAACTGGTACAAGATCAAAAAACTGTTGTATTAACGATCCTTATATAGTTTTCATATCACGGTGGAAAAAAGTAGCAAATAATGCACCAAAAAAATATGAGCAGAGTTGTAAAGAACAGTTTTACTTGAACGATCTTTTACAAATAACGTGGTGTATTTATGCAAAACTAAAGTATGGGAAGGCTACTGATCTATCAATTGCTACTTATGAAAACATATTTGATTATTCGTTCGATTTTGCCTCGAAATTGATTGAGAAAAGGGGTGGAGCGAATGATTCGACTTTGTTTTGATAAACTTTTAAAATATTAAAAACTTCCAGTGGTCTATTTAAATATCTACCACCGAGATATAAGACTGAGTAAGTGGTATCTTCAAGGTTTCTTTCACATCCACTGGCTTGAAATTCAGCAGGTCCACGGGGCGTTGAAAAAAAAATGAAATTGGAAAAACGTAGAGGTACTTCAACGGACTTAAAAATTATTCACGAGATCCATTTGAACGTGAAAAAAACCTATCCGGAAAACTCTGACCGCCGAAACTATTTTCTAGCTACTTGTTCTCTGTTTTTTTTTCTAGTTAAAATGACGTTAGCTATGACGTTGCCATTAAACTTCGACCATATGAAGGTCTGATTGGCATAGATAATTTTTCAAGGGACAAATACCTGAATGATTAAAAAATATTACGTCTGCATGCAATTTTACACGATGCCGCGGGATTTGTTGACGAAGTTTATAACAATGGTCCCACCTACTGTTACATGTTACCCTGGAAGTGCAACAACGGCCTGATTGGTCACTTGAATGGTATTACTTTCTGTTTAAATGTTAAACTGACAAAACCAAGTCTCTATCAATTGTTAGAATGTTGAAGGAAAGATCAGTCGTGCTAGACTTGGAAGGATTCCGTTGTAGAAAAAAATTAAAATTATAGTTAAAGAACTAGCATTTACAACTTCTGATTACAGTGACTCTCTGATTTTTCTACCTCCAGCCAGCTTCAATTCACTTCCTAAATCTGAACAAAAAGCTTACAACTGGTTGACAAATAACTTGCACGGAATTCACTGGTAAAGCGGTATTTTTTTATATTTAAATCGCAATCAGATTATTCAAAGTTTTGTTTTGAGAACTCTCAACACCGTATTTTACGCTAAAGGAAAAAAAAAGAGTGACCTTCTGGCAACGTATTTGGATCGAAAAGTTGCGAACCTTAATGAATTGGGTTGCCCGAGAATTAAAAATTTACATTTGAAAAACTATCCAGCTTGCAATAGACATTTTCATCATAACCACTCCAGGAATCACTGCGCACTGAAGAAAAGCAAGGCGTTTTTTGATTGGCTGAAGAACGAGCAACAGCGAGAGATTAGTGAAGCTGGAGACGTACCTATCTCCAAATTCAGTGTTATGTGCTTGGATGACTCCAGAGATTGACATCAAAATATCGTTAACAAGAGTTGAACGAATCCATTGCCGAGGTCAGGTGGTGCAGCGAAAAGAACATATCACTTTATCTGAAGAAGAATTAACTACTTTGAGAAGGTTTTCCCCGGTGATTGACCAATTCACATACTTTCAACGATTCAAGTTTATTCAAAATGTTTACCAGCAAACGAGGAATTTATCTTCCCAAGCTAGACTTAGTACCCAGACGTCAGCCCGGATTTCAAATGGATCTCAGCAGCAGTGACTTACCTGAAGAAGTTCAGAAAGTAGTAAAAGAAAACTCAGTGAAGAAAGTCATATGTTATGTGAAAACTAAAAATATCCCAGCTAATTATGTAGTGGAAGTGTATGACAATGAAAAGGACACTTCTAATGTTTATACTGGCTATACTCGATACGATAATTTTTACTGTTCAGAAGAGTAAATAATGAACTTCATAACCACACATTTTTCTTCCTCAATAAGAAACGGTTGATATAGATAGATAGTCGGAGAGAGTGAGAGAAAAAAAAATTGAAAACCTGAATGTCTGAAATAGAAGATGATGAGCCCGATGCAACTATAGTTACTGATTTTGTTTATGATCGAAATAACACCGAACAAAAACATTGGAAGTTTGTTTTGATGCCACTGTTCCCAGATCAGAAGTAGTTTTTTTGTCCCAAATGGTTATAATTTTAGTTTTACTAAGCTTTTGTATCTATAAACTTTCTTCGACACAACTAAGCTCTAAGCTGTGAAGAAACATCAGTTTGGTTTTCCATATTGTCTGGTTTAGTTGGGTACGTGTTACCAAACCCAAGGATGTGAATAAAACTATCGATACGTTGACGAGACTGTTTATGGCAGTTGTAGTACCTTCAGGATCAGGAAAAACAGAATTAATTTTCAAGTTATTGAAAGGGAGAAATTTTTAACCAAAATTTGGAAGAGTGTTAATTTTTTACAAAGATTTTCAACCTATACTTAGGGACGAGTTGAACGCTGGCAGAATCCATATAGAATTTTTCAACTTTGATGGATTCGATCGTTTGAGAAACATTGAAAACATACTGTTAGTGTTTGATTACTCATGCGAAGAAATATACAATGATAAAGAATTCGTTAAACTAGCCACAGCAGGAAGACACAAAGGCTTAGATGTTGTTTATATCAAACATAATTTATTCCAACAAAGACGATGGTCACGAACTATAGGTTTGAACACATCTCACATCTTTTTATTCAAATCACCGCGTGATATTCAGCATATTGATCACCTCGAAAGACAATTTAATGCACCTAATTTTCTACGACAATCGTATGAACTGGCTACAAAGGACAGCTTTGGACCTCTTTTAATAGATTCAGATCCCCGAACATCAGACTGTCTCAGATACCGTTCAAACATAATACCACCTGGTCCGTCAATTTTTTATTTACCATTAGATAAGGCAGAAGTGACACCCATCACAAATGAACGCGAAAAAATTATCTATTCTGCAGCACATGGTACAATTGAATCGAAGTCAACTACGGAGCTTTATTAGAAAACCATCAAATACTCATGTTATACCAGTCGTTTGCGAATGCTTGTTCAATGTAGTCAACGGTAATGTGCCTGTTTTATTCCAAATCTTAATTATATCGAAGAAACATATAAGGTTCTAATCAATCCAAAAACGAGTCTTGAAAAAAAATCAGCTGTTATATTGAGTAAACAAGGATTTTTTTCTAATCAGACATATACTTTATTTTTGCTTCAAGTATTTGACAGCATAAAATTACAGCACAAGAGTTTGTTCTGATTCCGAAGCATATTTATATTAAACAACAACCCCATGCAGCGCAAATTTTGCTTGACAACTCAATCAAACATGAAAAACCGCAACTATAATACTTGAATCGATCAAGAACCCTAAAAGCAACAACAACAACTAATCCTCCAGTTATACCACCCCTCGAAACACTTATCAATGCCACAGCAGACAACAATCAACAAGAACAAGCTCTACATCTCACTGAAGATGAGGGAAATGAGCTGGAAACAAGTATTGCGCTTAATGACGCTTTATCCACTGAACGTATTACGTTACAATTACAACTCATGGACGAAAACAAACTTAAGCGAGCAAAAAAGTATCTGGAAATTATTAAAACATCAGAGCGAGTCACAATAAACAAAGAAAATGAAAATCTTCACGTTGATAAAGTTCGAACCGGCCTTAAGGCATTAGTTGTTTTGTATGATATACAACAGCAAACTAAAAAGTTATACAACCCTGCTTTCATACTGATTTTGAGGTCTCTCAAACTTGACGAACAGTTGGTTATGAACAAGTATGCCAAATTCGCGGTTCAGTCAACGACTACGGAACAAGCTCAACAGAGGCAAAGAAGCAGAGGCTCCACAAATTTCCCTTCATTATCTACAGCCCTCCTTTGTCCCAAGAAACTATCGTCAACAAGTTCCAGCTCAGAAAGCATTAAAAGACGCAAAACCAGAAGGACTGTTGCAGAGAGTGAAAGAGAATGGTCAGCGCAAAAACCCAAACGAGAAGAAGGCGCAGAAGAAGAAGACTCTGAATTTTACGGAACGCCCGATAACGATTCAGATTCTGCAGCGACAGAGAAGTCGAGGAAAAAAACAAAAAATGGCAAAATTACACCAGCTGGAGAAAAACTATTGAGAACTAAATTTACAAGTAAAGGTACATTGTTTGGCAGTATACAGAACTTAAAAGAGGAATCAAAAATTTCACGAAGTAAAGTGAAACACTTTTTACATACAGAGCCTGCATATACAAAAAATCGAACAGTTCGTTGCAAAACACCACGCCTCTAAGTGATACTTTATGACATAGACGAAATATGGTCAATTGACCTAGCGTATGTTGATAAACTTGCAGATTACAACAAAAACATTAAATATCTTATGGCTGCAGTGGATTGCATGTCACGCTATCTACGTGTACAGCCATTGAAATCAAAGAATGCTACCTCAACTGCGGAAGCATTCAAACAAAAGATAAAAAAAAACAACCACAAAAAGTCTGGGTAGATAAAGGCACAAATTTCAAGGGGCCATTCAAAATTTTAGGTGAGGAAAAGGGCATCAAAACATACACAACAGAGAGTGAAAAAAATTCCATTTTCGCTGATAGGAACATTCGATCACTAAAAAATTTGATTTATAAATTTTTGGAGGACAAATGGATCTACTCCTACATCGATAAGCTTCAAGACTTTGTCAACACAACAAACCTCGTAAATAAAATTAGCCCCCAATAAAGTGACAAAAAAGGAAGTTTTACATCTAATTTCATTAAGAGTGGAACAATCATTGAAACTAGTTTGCCGACCAAAGCTCTACGTTGACGATTTTGTGAGCATAGCAAAAGTTGACATCTCTTTTCGAAAAGGTTATAAGCAATCCTCACTGACGAAGGTTTTGAAATATTTGACATACCAACAGGGAACCCACCGACTTATAATCTTATCGACGCTGATAGAGAACCAATAGAGGGTAAATTTTATGAGCCCGAACTAATCAGAGTAATGGAAAAGGAAAGATCAAGCTAAACAATGTCTAGCAACTTTGGAGGTGACAAAGAATCATTTAGTATTACATTGGTGTCAGTCATCAGCCTCAATGAATATCTTCATTGACAACTCACTAGCGAGTTTTAAAAAGCTGCTGAGTGAAGATATTAATCTGCAAGGCGAATGGAGAGTTGCATTGACAGAAATAACGTTTCCCACTCATTTCAACAATGTAACAGATAATAAAATAGTGTACTACAAAAACGACAAAGGTGAATATGACAAAATCGAGAAATTATTCAACGAAATCAATCGGAAGGTTGATCTTGATATTTTCAGTTATAGCATCGACCCCATTACCAAACATCTTTCAATTTGGATGCATTATTGGGAAGGCGTTACCTTTGAGAGCCCACAAATTCCTAGTATTTTAGGTTTCAAAGGTATAAGAGATGGAACGGGCTACCATATCGGCTATGAAGAATCCAGTCATATCCATAGCACTCTCACATCGCAAAACCGTATTTCCGACTACCCTGATGATATCTCTGCTGGAACCCAGATGATGTTTATCTACTTGGATATAATCCATTATCAGATTGTGGGTGACAACAAAGCACCGTTGCTCAGAGTCATTGATACTAATCGACGAGTGAAAAACGGTTACGTTTGCAGCATTGAACCAAAACATCGCAAAGTTTTTAGCAACTTAGATTATAAAAAACTCCTCGTGAATAAGATCCAGACCATTGCGGTAAAGCTACGAACAGAAACCGATAGACTTGTACCGTTTGCGGGAGGAGGAGGGAAAGTTGTTTTGACTTTAAAATTTCCAAACTTTTCTGATTAAGCTTATGGAGGCATACTATCATAACCAAGCGACCATGCCTCACTTCTGAGGACATTACAGACAGCGGGGTAGTGGTTTCGGTGCTCTGGCTATGGGTATTGGACGAGTAGCACTTCCGTTAGCTCGGAAATTTATAGTACCAGCAGCAAAACCTATTGGAAAAAAATTACTTGTTCAAGCAGCACTCGAATTAATAGATATAGCAACCAGTAAAAAAAGCCCAAACAAGCCATGAAAAACACATTAAAAAATTGGATTCGATCGTTTGAGAAACATTGAAAACATACTGTTAGTGTTTGATGACTCATGCGAAGAAATATACAATGATAAAGAATTCGTTAAACTAGCCACAGCAGGAAGACACAAAGGCTTAGATGTTGTTTATATCAAACATAATTTATTCCAACAAAGTCGATGGTCACGAACTATAGGTTTGAACACATCTCACATCTTTTTATTCAAATCACCGCGTGATATTCAGCATATTGATCACCTCGAAAGACAATTTAATGCACCTAATTTTCTACGACAATCGTATGAACTGGCTACAAAGGACAGCTTTGGACCTCTTTTAATAGATTCAGATCCCCGAACATCAGACTGTCTCAGATACCGTTCAAACTAATACCACCTGGTCCGTCAATTTTTTATTTACCATTAGATAAGGCAGAAGTGACACCCATCACAAATGAACGCGAAAAAATTATCTATTCTGCAGCACATGGTACAATTGAATCGAAGTCAACTACGGAGCTTTATTAGAAAACCATCAAATACTCATGTTATACCAGTCGTTTGCGAATGCTTGTTCAATGTAGTCAACGGTAATGTGCCTGTTTTATTCCAAATCTTAATTATATCGAAGAAACATATAAGATTCTAATCAATCCAAAAACGAGTCTTGAAAAAAAATCAGCTGTTATATTGAGTAAACAAGGATTTTTTTCTAATCAGACATATACTTTATTTTTGCTTCAAGTATTTGACAGCATAAAATTACAGCACAAGAGTTTGTTCTGATTCCGAAGCATATTTATATTAAACAACAACCCCATGCAGCGCAAATTTTGCTTGACAACTCAATCAAACATGAAAAACCGCAACTATAATACTTGAATCGATCAAGAACCCTAAAAGCAACAACAACAACTAATCCTCCAGTTATACCACCCCTCGAAACACTTATCAATGCCACAGCAGACAACAATCAACAAGAACAAGCTCTACATCTCACTGAAGATGAGGGAAATGAGCTGGAAACAAGTATTGCGCTTACTGACGCTTTATCCACTGAACGTATTACGTTACAATTACAACTCATGGACGAAAACAAACTTAAGCGAGCAAAAAAGTATCTGGAAATTATTAAAACATCAGAGCGAGTCACAATAAACAAAGAAAATGAAAATCTTCACGTTGATAAAGTTCGAACCGGCCTTAAGGCATTAGTTGTTTTGTATGATATACAACAGCAAACTAAAAAGTTATACAACCCTGCTTTCATACTGATTTTGAGGTCTCTCAAACTTGACGAACAGTTGGTTATGAACAAGTATGCCAAATTCGCGGTTCAGTCAACGACTACGGAACAAGCTCAACAGAGGCAAAGAAGCAGAGGCTCCACAAATTTCCCTTCATTATCTACAGCCCTCCTTTGTCCCAAGAAACTATCGTCAACAAGTTCCAGCTCAGAAAGCATTAAAAGACGCAAAACCAGAAGGACTGTTGCAGAGAGTGAAAGAGAATGGTCAGCGCAAAAACCCAAACGAGAAGAAGGCGCAGAAGAAGAAGACTCTGAATTTTACGGAACGCCCGATAACGATTCAGATTCTGCAGCGACAGAGAAGTCGAGGAAAAAAACAAAAAATGGCAAAATTACACCAGCTGGAGAAAAACTATTGAGAACTAAATTTACAAGTAAAGGTACATTGTTTGGCAGTATACAGAACTTAAAAGAGGAATCAAAAATTTCACGAAGTAAAGTGAAACACTTTTTACATACAGAGCCTGCATATACAAAAAATCGAACAGTTCGTTGCAAAACACCACGCCTCTAAGTGATACTTTATGACATAGACGAAATATGGTCAATTGACCTAGCGTATGTTGATAAACTTGCAGATTACAACAAAAACATTAAATATCTTATGGCTGCAGTGGATTGCATGTCACGCTATCTACGTGTACAGCCATTGAAATCAAAGTATGCTACCTCAACTGCGGAAGCATTCAAACAAAAGATAAAAAAAAAACAACCACAAAAAGTCTGGGTAGATAAAGGCACAAATTTCAAGGGGCCATTCAAAATTTTAGGTGAGGAAAAGGGCATCAAAACATACACAACAGAGAGTGAAAAAAATTCCATTTTCGCTGATAGGAACATTCGATCACTAAAAAATTTGATTTATAAATTTTTGGAGGACAAATGGATCTACTCCTACATCGATAAGCTTCAAGACTTTGTCAACACAACAAACCTCGTAAATAAAATTAGCCCCCAATAAAGTGACAAAATAGGAAGTTTTACATCTAATTTCATTAAGAGTGGAACAATCATTGAAACTGGTTTGCCGACCAAAGCTCTACGTTGACGATTTTGTGAGCATAGCAAAAGTTGACATCTCTTTTCGAAAAGGTTATAAGCAATCCTCACTGACGAAGGTTTTGAAATATTTGACATACCAACAGGGAACCCACCGACTTATAATCTTATCGACGCTGATAGAGAACCAATAGAGGGTAAATTTTATGAGCCCGAACTAATCAGAGTAATGGAAAAGGAAAGATCAAGCTAAACAATGTCTAGCAACTTTGGAGGTGACAAAGAATCATTTAGTATTACATTGGTGTCAGTCATCAGCCTCAATGAATATCTTCATTGACAACTCACTAGCGAGTTTTAAAAAGCTGCTGAGTGAAGATATTAATCTGCAAGGCGAATGGGAGAGTTGCATTGACAGAAATAACGTTTCCCACTCATTTCAACAATGTAACAGATAATAAAATAGTGTACTACAAAAACGACAAAGGTGAATATGACAAAATCGAGAAATTATTCAACGAAATCAATCGGAAGGTTGATCTTGATATTTTCAGTTATAGCATCGACCCCATTACCAAACATCTTTCAATTTGGATGCATTATTGGGAAGGCGTTACCTTTGAGAGCCCACAAATTCCTAGTATTTTAGGTTTCAAAGGTATAAGAGATGGAACGGGCTACCATATCGGCTATGAAGAATCCAGTCATATCCATAGCACTCTCACATCGCAAAACCGTATTTCCGACTACCCTGATGATATCTCTGCTGGAACCCAGATGATGTTTATCTACTTGGATATAATCCATTATCAGATTGTGGGTGACAACAAAGCACCGTTGCTCAGAGTCATTGATACTAATCGACGAGTGAAAAACGGTTACGTTTGCAGCATTGAACCAAAACATCGCAAAGTTTTTAGCAACTTAGATTATAAAAAACTCCTCGTGAATAAGATCCAGACCATTGCGGTAAAGCTACGAACAGAAACCGATAGACTTGTACCGTTTGCGGGAGGAGGAGGGAAAGTTGTTTTGACTTTAAAATTTCCAAACTTTTCTGATTAAGCTTATGGAGGCATACTATCATAACCAAGCGACCATGCCTCACTTCTGAGGACATTACAGACAGCGGGGTAGTGGTTTCGGTGCTCTGGCTATGGGTATTGGACGAGTAGCACTTCCGTTAGCTCGGAAATTTATAGTACCAGCAGCAAAACCTATTGGAAAAAAATTACTTGTTCAAGCAGCACTCGAATTAATAGATATAGCAACCAGTAAAAAAAGCCCAAACAAGCCATGAAAAACACATTAAAAAACACAATCAAAAAACACGCTGGAGATGGACGCAGCAAGTCCCGTATGAGCAGAAAACGGAAGACAGAAACAACAACAACAACAACAACAAGAAAAAGAAAAACAAATGTTCTCATTCCAAAGAAACGAACTCCACTGAGAAGTCGCGCCAACTTTTTCACCAAAGTACGAAATGATTTGTAATTTATTACAAACTGAAGCAACTCACAGCTCAATTGATTTGTTTGAAAAACCTCCTCTACTCGTTACATTTGAAAATGCATTCACTCAAAAAATTGGTCCATCTTATTCACCTGATGGTCCCATGCCAGAATTTGAAGTTTTAGGAGATAGAAACAATTTTATCGATCATCAACGAACTCGCTTGGAGATTGTAACGCGTATTGTTCAAAATAAAGGTAATGTACTGCGAACTCATGCTACTGAGGCAGCACAACGAGACACCCCATATTTGGTTAACAATCCACTTTCTGTAACATTCGTCTACTACAGTCACACATGAGGCTTAAGAAAAATAGGCCCTATAACTATTGGCTCGGGAGTCAGGGACACTATCTCTTGTGTTTTTCCGCCTCAAATCAGTCGGAGCCAATTCGGTTCGCTTGTGACATGAGACTACGACCCGCTACTGCTTAAGGCTACTACCAAAATATCCCCCCACTCTAGAATTAGAAACGTCCCCATACTTAGGTCTCTAGATACCCAAAATACATGAACGCCGTTAAAAACCGGGTCGGAACAATCCGTTAAGTTGCTTTTTTATTAGACAGTGGAACTTTGATCCATTTCAGATGGATCAACCTAAAACTCGCCTTACCTCAACATAACAATCATAAAACACACTCTAGAAATTTAAATTAAGGACTCACATGTTGATGCGCTCAAGCACAGGAAGTAATTAAATGGGTGAGCAACTCTAGAATTAACTAAGGTAACTAGATAAGTTCAATGTTTATCAGTTTGAATGGTAAGGGTAAGTTTGAACTCAAGAACGAAGTTTTATGTGGACCATTGGGACACTCAAGCTGTCCACCTTTCCGTCGAAGGTTCACTCTGGTCCAGTTCGAATAATTACTCTCTCGGGAATACTCTGTCTTCTATTTCAGATAGGACAGCTCTACTCTTGTTCACTATGATGGAAATTGCGAATAGCAATTTCCCACTCGTTTTTATCTGACAACTTTCCCGCAATTGTTCTAAAATTGTTCTCTTTTCTTTTTCTGATTTTCAGTTCTCGCGAGAAAATCGTGCATGACATGTTCCATTCGAAATTTTAAAAATTTAAATTTCACTCCAAAATCAAGTGTTTTCTGCTCTTCTCAAGGTCAAACTTCCAAATATGACCGACTGGCACATACTCCCCGGACTCGAGATCGATGTCCTCATCGCGCGCTGTCTTCTGCCAGTGAGTCCCAGAAAAACCGAGTGTTACTCAAGATACAGTGCCAGTGGTCATTTACAGAATGTTGCAGCAGATTTAAGATTATCTACACCCCAAAATTCACGACCATTTAAAATTTTCACACTATTGCTAAACAGCAACCAAAATCTGCATTTACCTGCACCTTTGAATTTTCGCTTTTCAAGCCAATCATTTTAAAATCTCTTTTGTCCTATTCAATCAGGAAATTGTCATGCAGCATTTCGATTTATATAATAGATATAGTATATTAGTAACAATATTTGCTTTGTTAAAATTTCTTTTTCGTGAATCCAAGTTTCACTCGGATTCACACTCAAGCCCCCTTTCCCTCTCAAGACTCAAGATCCATCCGATTTGCCCATTCATCTCGTACTCTTCGCCTTGGAGGTACTGCATCCTGAAGTGCTAGATGCGGCAAACTGTCTCAACAGTTCCTCTTCATCATCGGAACTAATCACAATCTCCTCCCAAGCCTTCAGCTGTTCATAGGATCGCATCCATTCTCTCTGCTCCTGCAATCTCTTTGCTTGGTTGGGTAGTGCCTTCACCCTAGCTTCTCGGTTCAAGCAAAAGGAGTTGTGCAGGCTCAAGCTCACGTTCTTCGCCAGGTCTTCCTCTAGTATCGACTCCCTCGCTTTGGTATTGTCTCTAGACATCTTACCCACTCTCTTCCATCCCGTCGTGATCGCATTACGATGGGTTAGCAGGGGTCTCTTGAAAGCTTCCGGCCCAATCTCGGCCTGGAACTGTCGATACTCCTTTTGATGTTTTCTCATGTGATCTTTCGTTGCCCTGTACAACCAAGACGTCAGTGTCGCCCGAAACCATGGAAAGTACCTCAAGCGACTCCATACGTGCCTGACTTCCGTCGGTATGGCGAATACTTTGCACGCAGTCTCAAACAACTCGAATCTCCTGCTGTAGTCTATCGCGTATATTGACTCAGCCGTTGGCGTCGTCGCCTCCCGATACTTCGTTATATTCTCTTCTATCCATCTCAGAGCTAACATCGTACTCACTACTAAGAGCGTCACCTTCTGCCGGTGATCCGGTAGTCCGATCGACCGAATCTCTTCCACATCCCACACCAGGCAAAGGTTCTTGTGATCTGGATACCACACCGTTTGTGCCAAACAGTGGCATGGGCATTCCCCATGAGAGATCTCAATGCTCCTGAGATTACGCTCCCCTGAGGCTTCCAAGAGAGGCTCAAGCTCCATCATTTTCTCGTGCATCGTGTCGTTGTCTTCCAGGTTTGGAGTACTTCCCACAGGTTTCCCGATCACGTTTTGTCTCTCGTGATCGCTTGTGTTTTCTCTTTCCAACTTCAGAAGATCTTCTCCCCAGATTTCGCTTAAGTCATCTCTCAATTCTTTTGGTACTGTTCCTTTGATTTTTCTCAACAACTTGTGCGAGTGATGCGACATCCGAGCCAACCTCACGCACTTGGGCACTGAGAAGGCCTTGTCCACCAGTATTCTCTGGCTGGACACTTCCACCATCGCCATGTGTAGCGGGTAGTGACTTCCGCACAAGTTGGCCATCATTGACCCTATCAGCGATTTCGCGTTCAATGGCAAGCCATAAGCTTCGCTCAGGGGAAATCCCATTTCCGCCTCAAGACCAACTTTCCAGCTCCGGATGTGTTTTTGAGTCACCTGCAACACCCCGGGCCATGATTCTACGCTCAACGCCGTCACTAAATGATGTTCAGACTCCAGTCTCTCCAGTGCCTGCAGACCACACATTCTCGAGAAGAATCCGAGAGCTGTCGCTATATTCACCGTGGTTCTCGCGTAACATTCCGCTATTATTTGCACTTCACTTTTCTCCCTTTCTGTGATGTCTTCGAACCAAGTGACCAGGTCTTCTTTTTGAAACGACAGTATTCTGACGCATGACCGTCCATCGCAGATGTGCTCTCCGTTCCCACACGTCGAATCCAGACAGCTACCCGGCTCCAATTTCTTCGCTGACCCGGGGTCGCTCGTCCTTTCGCTTGGCTCTTGCATCTGGGGTGTGATTAGCTTATGTAGCACACTCAACTTCGCCAGATCTTCATCTTCCGTTGGTGCTAACCTCACTCGCTCGGTGGTTTCCTCGATTAGACTCGCATGGGGATGTGGACACCAGGAGGGTCTTAGTAGCTTCCATATCACTCCCAAGTTCGTGGTTAACAAGCCATCTCCACCGCCCATGCTCACTTCAACTCTCTTATTTGAGCGCGGTATGCTCATCACCTCTGGTGTTTTCTCAAGAATCAGGCCCAGGCTCGGCCCCTCTTTCTCCACCGCGTCTATCTCCATTATCCTTTCTGTCCAAAACTTCAGTAGCTCCGCGACCTCATGGTTTCTGTGGGCTCCTCCAGCTTCCGAGTCTAAGAAGGGATTGTAGGCTATTCCCATCACTCCAGACACATATTGGTATTCCCCCTTCTCACTGAGTCTCGAGTACTGTTCTGACGAGGCCAGGTTACGGTGAACATCATGTTCTTCCTCGAACTTCTTATTAGAGAACCTCCGTACCTCGTCCAGCTTTCGATGGTTCTCTAAGGATAGTCTGGAACCATCTTCTTTCTCTATTCCTGTACTCTGATATACGTTCAAGATGATCGTTGAGACTCTTCTCTCCATGGTCTTACTTCCACTTGCTCTCTGGTGGCATGCCAGGATGGTGCTATCAGACATCATTGACATTGTCCATCTCAAGAAACATGTGGCATCTTTTCTTCTAGCCAGGCTCAAGCCTGAATTGTCCCTGGCCACGTGTTGCATCAGTGCCTGATACACCTCTAGCTTCTTGCTTCCCAACTTCAGCCTGTCATACGAGGTCAATGTCTCCAACTCTACTCCCACCAGACTCCAGGTGAACATTAATTGTCCCGCAGTTCTAACGAAGGGATTCGCCATTAGTGGCGGTGCTGATGAGGATGTTCTCATCGCCTCTTCAAAATGATCCTTCAACAAACTCTGCCAGGACCTCTTCAGATGACTTGCCATCTCTATCTTATTAACCTCGGCTTTTTGCTGGGTGGCCCAATTGCGTCGCCTGCGAGCTACTCCACTGTCCAACTTCTTCAAGCAGTCCTCCATTTCCTTCAATGTTTCGAGGGCCACCCACCACGTCCGGGAAGTGTTCCTCGTCTTGTTCCTCTCCAATGGATCACTCGTCACTTGTTTGCCCATGTCCTGATGTGCCTTCGAGATCCATTCTTTGCCGATCTCCACTTCCCCTACCTGTCCGTTCGTTGAACCTCTCTTCACGTTTACCTTCTGAGGCTTGAAGTCTTCTTCTGACGTAGAACTGGTGGAAACCTCTATTTCCTTTTCTACTTCAAGTGGTTTCCTGAGCTCCGAGCTGTTCTTGTATGCCGCCGTCTTGCATCGGCCAAAACGATGGGCGCCGTCTCTCTCAAGTTCCCTTCCGAAACAGCATCCACTGAAGGACTACCCCATCCTTCCACTTCTCTCTTCCTCTTGCGAGTCTTCACATCTCTGCTCGAGGGTGTTGTGGCTATCATCATTGATTCGACCTCTCCATCCACTCCTTCCAACTCTTGCCTCCCCCCTGCTCGAGCCTTAAGGATATTAGTACTTTTAATCATATTACTAGTCCCAACCTTATCCCTTTTTATATCATCAACCATTTTATCCACAGTTTTTTGTTTCAGAGTAGAGCTGTCCTCACATTTCTCTTTTCTAGTCTTCGATCGTGCGTTCCTCAGCTCCACTAGCTTGTTCAGCAGCTCTTTTCTTGCTTTCTCATCCAGGCCCGTTCCTATCAGGAGCGGTTCCCCGAATCTCACTACTGCGTCCCACAGTTCCTTCTTGAACTTGTCCAGCGTCGTCTCGCTGCCCACTTCTCGATTGAATTCCTCCAGGAACTCCTGCCAAGCGTCATCCTCGAGAGATCCCAAGAATATGTCCCTGTTCCCTTCGAACGTGTTCTTCCCCCTTTCCTCCGAGCTCAAGAGTAACATCCCCATATTGAAGGTCTCACCTGCCAATGGCAACTCTAGGTTCTTCCGCGGGGACGGGTTCAGAGGTGGTGTGGCAGTATCTGCCCAATTCTCTTCGCTCAAGTCTTTCAACAGCTCTTGAGTGGTGAGTTCCTCCCCTGATGGCCCTGGTTCAGGTGTATTCCCCACCTCCATGTCTTCTCCAGCTTCACTGAGAGTTTCATCCATACTCTCTTCCTCTGATTCATTTCTTCTTCTCTCGAGAATTCTTTTGAATCGATCCTCAACGGGTCCACTCCTCTTGTCTCCAGGCGTGTCTACAGACAGTGGTGACGGTGTCGTAGGATCCAGCTTTTTATATTCCGTCAGGGCTACATGCAGTTGACCTGCTGCATCTAGTTCTGTTCCCTCCTGTGTCACTTCTACTTGTTCCAAGCCATAGGGTGCCTTGTATTTTCTCGTGGTAAATTTCATGTCGTCCACCAGTGCGACGTGCCCCTCCATCACGATCATCCTGCCATCATCCCATATGGGCAACATGTTCTCAAGTCCCTCCTTCTCAAGAGTTCTCAAGACCTTCCTCACCTCATACCCCGGGGGCTGCGAACCTCTACTCTTTTTCGCTTGCGTCGTCCACGAGTTTACCTTCATCTCGCTGGTATGGAAGTAGACCGCCGCCGTGTAGCCAATGAACAGGGGGTCCCAGCCATCAGTGAAATCCTTCTGCATTTCCTCCGCCGTCATCCTCGCCATTATGGAGGGAACCACCAAGGGACTATTCATTCCCAAGGTCATCCTCCTGACTGTCGGGAACTCAGGCATGGTGGCTGGTAGGATCTCTTTCTCCATTATGGCCTCCAGCTCCCTCTTGACTAGTGCAAAGCACTCCTTCCAGGCGGGGATTCTCAAGACTTCTCGTCCGTTGGCCGCCAATGGGTTTAGGTTCCAAAACTTTGGATACATTTCAATGGGGCCCTCTCGCTTGCCTCCCATTCTGCATTGCATTTGTCCACTGAAGTTGCACACCATCATCTCAGCATCTTTCACTTTTCCGAAGAGTACCGTGTTGCTCATACGCGCCCTGAGCACCTCCTGCTGACACCAATTCAGCGCTGTACCATCCAGTACGCTGATGAGACTCAAGTGCGTCACCGAGTGACGATACGTTATCACCAGGGGATCCGGAAACGCGTACGTCACTGCTGGACCATAGATGCAGGTCACCACCTCCTCTAGACCCCGGATTATCCCCATTGGGTCCGACCTCATTGCCAGGCACAGGTCCGTCAACAGAGGCATCCCTCTGTTCGCCTTCTCCCATTCTTCTCTCGAGGTTGGGTTCTCATCTTCACCCGTCATGTATCGATTCTGCATCATGAGGTATTGCACCAGCAGTGTCTTCAACCCTGCGGCACACTTGTAGGAGCTGGTTTCAGTGCTCGTGTGGACTCTCCCCATAGACAGAGGTTCTCCATATTCCATTAACCGATGAAACGACACCAATTCCCCATGGGTCAAGAGTATTAGTGCCAGATACCCATCAACTCGAAGTGTCTCCACTCCTCGACTAAACATGTATGCTGGGCCCATGTTGAACAAGTACCTGGGGTAGACCAAATACAGGGCCAAGAGCAGGCTGATGGGCATGCCCAGTATCTCCTGCACGAAGGCTCCGAAGATAGTCGCCGTGGTGCCGAACACTCCTGCCAAGAATTCTCTCTCCCAGCAAGGACTCAAGAACTTGAGAATCTCGTAATCTCTCCTAGTCTTCAATTCGCCGTTGGCGTGCTCTCTCCAAAATCCTCCAATCGTCACTTCATTGGCGGCCGAGACAAATCTAGCCACCGTCATGTCTCTCGTTTCAGCTAGCTCCAGTTGCTTCTCTAGAAAACTCCAGATTTGTTTCACGAGGAGTGGTGCTTCCTCCCTCGTTTTATTCGTGACGTTCTCCAGCCTTGGTGTCAGGAATGGCCACCAGCCATTCTCTTGAGTCAAGCGATATTTCATCGAATCTAACTGTTTCTCCGTCTCGACCACATTTCTTCTCTCGTTGCTGGGACCTCTAGTCCTGCTGGTGGAATTTGCGACTTTCACATCCATACTCCGGAACCACAGGCTGGCCGTCAACTGGTTTATCGCCGTGTGGTCGTCCCCGATGACTGGGCTGACCTTGAGTTGTCAAGCAAAGTTCGATATCTCTAGCAAGAGTACCTCATCCAATACAATCAGGACGTCGGCCAGTCCGTAAAAGCCCCTCAGTGCATGAGATATGTCAGCCCATGCCGCCGGCAATTCTGATTTGTAAAGCCTCAAGTTCAATGGCTCCAGCTCTCGATTGGGGGCTGCCATCAGAATCCGCCATTCACTCCCTTCTGCTATCAGGATCAAGACCGCGTACACGAATTGTAGGGCGGGTGGCATACTTGCGTATATACTTCCCGGGGATGTGGTAAACACCACCTTCGTCTTGGACCCAAATCTCGAGGCTACGTTCTCTTGTACCTCATTCATCGCCGCAAATAACGCCTGAATAGCCTCCCATATCTTCTTTGATGTCGGAATTTCATCCCCCTTTAGTTGCTCAAGAAGTCCCATCGCGTGCAGGTGATCATTCATCCCTGCAAACAATAGCAGTTCAGGTTCACAGGGCATCTCCGACTTTATTGCTACCACTAGAGTCAACATCTGATTCAATTCGGCTCCTGGCAAGGAGTATACCAGAGTCTCCGGCCAGAACAACTTGGGAGACGTTCCCTCGAAGTCCGATCCCGCCACAATGACTACTCTTGCCGCAGCTGGATCTGTTCTATCGTAAACTGCCAGAGTTTTGGCCAGTTGGGTGCCACCACAGGGCTTCCCGTACCTGGGATCTTCCGCCAATTTCGAGCCTTCGTAAGCGGCGTCTGGCAATCCCGTTCCTCCCGGATTGAGTAGCTTGTCTACCACCTTCAACTGTGCCGGGGTTGCCAACCTGATTCTGGCGATGCTGGTTCGGTGCTTGGGAGGTTCTGCTATAAGTCCCGGACTCCCCAGCAGCTTGAGAGGTCTGTAATTAATGGGTCCCATGATCGTTTTTGTGGGAATTCCCGTCAGGTCTGTGGTCTCCATCAACTTCGCCCTCGAGAAGTGCGCCTCATGAGCCTTCAACCAGTCTATGCAATGATGTCTATTCAAATCCTCGTGCGACACTCGTTCGATCCCCAGGGTTTCCGCCAACTCTCGTCTGCATTCCAAGGTCTCCAGATCCAGTTCCTTCACCTTCTCAGGATATCTCAAGCGGGTAGTCTCCCTAGACTTCTTTTCTCTCCTGCCATCTGCCACCACCACGGAGGACATCGCCGAGGCCGGAGGTGTTGATGACTCTACCTCCTCCGACTCCATTGGTGTGGCACTCTGCAATCGGGTCTGATTGCTCCTCGAGCTATCTCTAGTATCAACTCTCGCTCCCAATCGACCAGCCAAGGCCCTCGAGGCAAGGAATGGTGGGTTGGGAGGTGGCCCTAAAGTGAATTGGGCTGTCTCCAGCAGGTCCGCTTCTAGCGTGTTTATGTGTTCCTGGAAGACGTCGTTCAGCCACTCAGCTCCCCTTGGCCTATCGAAATGGATTCCATCTTTCGAGGTGTCTTCAGGGAATCCCTTGTTCTCCATGCGTTCTGCAACGTCCAACAGCCTGAGAGGAAGCACACTGTTTCGGTGTATTTCTCGGATCGCCTTGTTCAGGCTCCGCACCCTCTGGTTCATCTCTAGGGAGTGTTGATCAAACATCATGTTATAGGGGACCGTGCATATCGTCAGCAGGATGGGATCCATTTGGATCCTCAGCTCCTCAAGAAGGCAACTCATCTTGTCGCACAGCCTCGTCACTTTCCTTGCTTCTCCTCTCGACACGTCGTTGGTCCCAACCATCAAGGTGACTGTGTAAACTTTGGTCATTCCTAGCATGTCCAGAGTTGCCAACATCTGTGGCGTAGCAGCTCCAGCGAAACTCAAGACTCCCGTCTGCCAATGTGACCGGATCTGGGTCAACACCCGCACCAGGCTGTCCCCTATAATCAGGTGAACCGCACCCTCTGGCACACGAGGTGGCGCTAGATACTGCACCCAGGCTGCGTCGTGGAAGCAGTCCCTCCTGGCTTGCTGTTCCGCATTCCAGTCCAGCCGACTATGCTTGTGGTAGTTCCCCTCTGTGTTCTTCTTGTAGCTCGCGATCACGACGTTTCTGACCGGCTGTTCCCTCCAAGTCAGGGGAAGCTCTGGCCTTGTCGTTCTTTCACGACTCTGCTGCTGCAACTTCTCACCCAACTCCTTCAGGCGCGATGAGGCGCCACTCACCTGACTGCCGCTCGAGGTCGAGGTTGGTGTATATCCTGGTAACACCACATCCATCAGAGGACGTACAGGTTGGGTCTCTAGATTGCGCAAGGAGGGCGTCGCGTCATTCGGTATCCAGACCTCCAACCCTTCACTCATGTGTTCCCTGGCCTCGCGGTCAAGGTTGAACCGTCCTCTAGCCCTGGGAGCTTCATCCACCTCCATGCGCGACTCTGGCCTTGAGCTTGTCACCACTCGTTCGTTTGACCTGGCTCCCTTTTGTGCGTCAAGCTCGCGTTGTCGTTGTTCTATCCTTTCCAACTCCGACTTTAGTTGATCGCGATTCGCGGCGTTCTCCCGCACCTTTAGCTCCTGCTGATGTTCCGCCCTTAGCATCTCAAGTAACTTCAACGTTTGATCTCGCTCGTCGACTGCCTGGTCTCTCTCCAGCTGAAGCTTCTCCCTATCCAACTTCGCCTGATCCCGATCGAGATTCGCCTTATTCCTTTCCTTCAGCGCCTTCTCAAGCTCTCTCTTTAGGACTCCCAGCTCCGGATATGCCTCGGTCGTCTGTTGCGCTCGCGACATCGATGGCACCTTACTCGAGCTCTGGCCCGTGGATCTTGCTGTTGGCCTCGTCGGTAGCGGGAACTCTCCTGCGCCGTGTTCGGTGTTGTTACTCAGGCCAGGATTTCTTGCCAAGTCAAAGCCCCTTACTCCTCCATCCGCATTCCAAGACAACCATCTGGTCTGTGCTCGATTTGATATGCCCTCGGTGGTGTAGCCGACGATCAAGACAGCCTCCGTCGCAGACTCCCTGCACTCGCCCTGGTCCTCCAACTGGAGGATCGCATTCAACATCACCGCCATTCTCTCGTCGATCTGGGTGTGGTCCAGGTCCCTCAAGCGTCTGTACAGCTCGTCAAGAGTGGGCCTCTGCAGAGCCGTGGGCATAGAGTTCCAGAATCGGTCTGCCATTCTTTATAACTTCGGGATGTGTGTAGATAGGTGTCAACCAGCTCAAGAATTACCTTACCAACTCAAGAATTACCTTACCAACTCAAGTATTACCTTGCCAACTCAAGTATTACCCAATTCAAGAAATCTCTAGAAATCTTCTCTTCAAGCACTTGCTGTAGATCCGGATTGTCGCGTGTTCAATCAAGATTCTCTTTTTCTGTTTCTCGCTTGAGTGTAGTTGGATGTTCAACTTTGTTTTTCAAACTTGATCTGAAAACATAACGCTCATTAAAACTTAGTATGTCACGTTCCTGACCTAGAGACCCCCCTTTTACCCATATGATTAAAATCCTATCATTCACATATCACTTAAAACAATTCGATTGGATTTCCCTTAAGAACATGCAGATTCATTTTATGTTTTAGCACCATCAATTCTTTCTTTTAAAATTCAATTGTCATGCCAATCACATCTTAGGATCCCTTTACCTGCGCCGCACCCCAGTACCTAACTCAAGACTCCTCCCTCACACCCGACTCGATACCTCCATGTACCCGACTCAGGCGATGCTCAAGTAGTACTTCTTGTGAAGATGCACCATTATCTCGGTTTCTGCAAAGACCACATGTAGGATAGCATACAATTCCCTCGAGCTCAGTTTGCCCCTGTTTGGGTCGTACACCGGCATCGAGACCTCCACTATTCCTCTTTCAATCATGAAGTCACGTAGTCTTGTCAGTGCCAATATCACGTGTTCGGGATCAATTGTGTTTCTGTCGTTGACTCTCGTTACTAGGAAGCAGAGGTATTTGCCCGGGACTTGTGCCACTGACGGTGGAAGCGCTGCTATGCCTCCCAGTCCTGGCCTCTGTCTGAACAGAAACTCTACGTTCTGGTACTCTCTTTTGAAGTCAGCCTCCAATCTTGATTTGAAACTCATGTCCGCCGTGATGCAGATCGCGCTGGTCCTGTTTGACAGGATGAAGTCGCTATCCGTTATCATGATGTTCTCTGAGTATTCATTGGGTATTTCGAATTTCGTTTTGAAATTCCTTCCTATGGTAGGCTCTGGTTCTTCTTCCTCCAGTTCCAATCCGCTTGTTTCCCTCACTTCCTTGAGCTTCTTTATCATCAAATTTTCGGTGTGGGTAAGTCCTACCCCCACTCCCCGGACAAAAATATTTATCGACGTCCCCGTCGATGTAGTCGGGTCTGAATTGTCCTTGGGGATGTCCAGTGGCCTGTCTGTTGCTGTCCATCCGAAAAGAGGGTCCTCTGTCTTCATGTAATTTGCTGCTGATACATCGATTTGCTGAATGCTTTGTCCTTCGCGGCTCTCGTCTTTGACATCACGCATCCACTCTAGAATCCTCAAGTTCGAGTTCTCCCTCCTTTCTATTTCACTCTGCTCGAGATCCGTCTCCAATTCTGGCGTCGAGTAATCATCCTGCGGATAATGTCCACCATCGTCAATCACTTGCCATTCCTCTTCGGCCTCCAGTTCACCTGCGCTTAGTAGTTCATCGCCCAACTTGTCTGGCTGTATCTTATCGATCAAGAAGTCATCCCCGTACCTATTGTACCTCATACCTGTTCGTTTACGATTGCCCGTCCTGGTTTCCGGTGGTGTTGGTCGATCCGGTTCCATCCACTTCGGTACCTCGTTTTGCTCGGGATCGTTCCAGTCTTCTTCTACAAATGAACCTGCATCCGACTCCACTTCTATCTTTTCGTTGTCGTCCAAACTCAAGTTCTCATTACCATCATTTTTCTCTCTAGTGCCTTTCTCATTCACTTCGCACGCTGGTTCCACCACCAGGTACTCAAGACCTTCCATGTCTTTTGGCAGGCACCAGTCCTCCGGAGACGGAATGTGAGGCTTCAGATTTTCGTAATGTGCTGCTCGCCCTGTACTCAAGCGATAGAACCTTCCTTGTTGATGTACTTCCGTAATCATGAACGGTCCTCTCCATTTCTTGAGTAGTTTCTTTGTTCCCTTGGGCGGTATGACATTTTGGAAAACCCACACGTATTGGCCCACTTCGTATGGCTTTGCTCTTAGTATCTTTTCGTCATATTTCTTGCGTTGCCTCATTTGCGCTTGCGCCGTGTTTCTCCGACATAGCTCGTTTAGCTCTTGTTGTCTTTTGATCGCTTCCTTCACGTATGCTTGAGGTGACGTCCTCTTCCCCTCGTACTCCGGGTAGAAGAATGTTAGAGGCATTGCCCTTTCCCTGCCTGTCAACATCATGAAAGGACTGATACCCGTCGTTGAGTGCTGAGTACTATTATAGGCTCCTACTACTTGTGGCAGGTATTTGTCCCAGTCCGTCATGTATCTCGAGCAGTACACCCTGAGCATGTTGACCAGTGTCCTGTTCTGTCTCTCTACCAACCCATTGGTCTGTGGATGATAGGTCGTCGAGTGTGCTTGAGCAATGTGTGATCTCTTCATCAATTCTTTTGTCAAGTCCCCCACAAAAGCCTTGCCGTTGTCTGACTGGAAAGTCATTGGACAACCATATCGCGATATCCAATGCGTTATCAGGTGATCACATGTCTCCTCTGCTGAGGCTGTCTGGCACGGAACCGCTTCCGCCAACTTGGTGAAGTGATCTATTATAACTAGTATTTGGTTATAACCCGACTCCGTCATGCAGATTTTCTGATGGTCTATCTGCACCACTTCATTGAATTCCGAACTCTCGACAGACTTGAGGGGAAACTTCATCTTCCTTGGGTCTTTTACTTGAAGGCATGCTAGGCAGGCATTCACCCACCTCTCGCAAGCTTTTCTCATTCCCGGCCAGTCAAACCTGTGAAGTATCCTTTGTTGTACTTTATCTATCCCCTGATGGCCCATCTGGTCGTGTGATCTGAAAAGCACTTCCGTTTGGTACAGTTGTGGTAGTATGATGAGGTTGTGTTTGTGTAATATTTTTTCCTCATCTCTTCTCTTGCACGCTACCACCCCTTCAGCTGTGTGATACAGTAAATCTCTCTTTTCTTTGTAGAACTGGCTCAAGATCTTGTAGCTGTCTTCCTCAAGTTCCCCCTTCTCCTTGACTCCCGAATGGATCCATTTGGAGAGGTTACTTGTCATTTTGTCATTCCTCTGGGCCCTTATTAGGTCAGACAGCCTGTATCTCGCCTTAACGTGCTCCTTTAGCGCCATGATCTGTCCATTCATTTCACCAGGGTTGTGGATGTCATCGCTCAGCTTCACACATATCATCCTTTTCACGATTTTCATGTCGTCTTCTGATACCAGATTCGTTCTGACGTTTGAGTTGCACGATAGTTCCCTTAGTGGTTTTCTTGAAACTGCTATTTTCTCGAGCTCTTCACCACCTCGTACCTCTTGTATTTCCAGATTGTACGTCCCTGAAGATGGATCCGTCTGTAATTCCCTGTCGTGCTGTCTTATCTTCTCTTCCGCCAGTATCATGCATAGACTGTCTTGGTCTTCGCTGCTCTCATCCGAGTCTTCATCCCATTCTTCACGCTCCCCGGACAATTTCCCTTCTCCGGTTTCGTCTTCTTCCATGAATCTGGACCACTCCCCGGACTCTTGATCTAGTCCCAGGTGTTCAACTTCTTCTCTGAATGTTACTTTTTTATCCCTGACTTTTGTCTGCTCCAGAATTTTGTCGGGGATTTTTTCAACTAGTGATCGCACAACTTCCTTGCTATCAGTGATGCTTCCTTTTGAGACGTCAGTATTGTTCACTGTTTCTTCTCTCCGAAGTATGGTTAGTTCCGGTGCCTCCTGACCTTTCCCTTGGATCACGGGCTTGTCATCTGATAGTTTCTCAAGCAACCTCATTAAGTCTTCATCTATTCGGACCGTTCCCTCCTCTACCTGGGTGAGATCATAACCTTTTGCCTTGAGTGTCTCCCTCACGATTTTGGACTTGAGCATTATTCCTATCGGAATCCCACTGCTTTTCTTCAAGATGGTCTTTTCAAGAGTTTCTTTCGGCAATTCGGGATGATCTTCAATCGGTTTGCCTGATTTGTCCAGCCATCTCGTGAGTGGAAGACTGTCGTACGTTTCTTTGTCCATGAAGGAGAAGCCATCTTTGATCTCAGGTCTGTCCGCCTCTCTTTGTTCTTGCCTCTCGTAGAACTCCGTCTTCTTACTCAAGCTGTCAGCATTTTGATGTTTATCTCGTGTTCTGTGCTCAATTATCATGTTGTATCCATCCAAGCGAACTATCCACCTCCCAATATAGCTCTGGTCCATTGAGTACGTTTTCAGCCAGCTTAGTGCTCGGTTGTCGACTCGCAGCTTGAAGGGCTCACTGCCTAGGTATGCTCTGTATTTTTCGACAAAGGTGACCACCGCGAACATCTCTGCTTTCGGTGCTCCGTACTTCATTTCTGTGTCACTTAGGACCTTGCTCCCGTATGCTATTGGTCTCAAGACTGTCTTCCCATTCCATTCTTGTTCTTGATGGAGAATCCCAGAAATAGCGACTACTGACGCGTCCGTGTCTAGCACGTACATCCCCTTCTCTGTCGGCATACCCAGTACTGGTGCCTCACATAGCTCTTTCTTTATTCTCTGGAATGACTCTTCTGCCGCGTTGTTCCACGTGAACTTCTTGCCCTTATGTCTCATTAGTTGTTGCATCGGGTATACCTTGTCCGCATAGCCCTTGATGAATTCTCTATAATAGTTGGCGAAACCCAGGAAGCTCATCAGCTGGTGCTCCGTCTTCGGTGATTTCCAGGTTAGGACTGCTTCCACGGCGTCTGGATCAGGTCTGATGCCGTGCTTATCTACCATCCTTCCCAAGTATTTAATCGAGTCCTTGAGTATCTCGCACTTTGATGGTTTACACTTCAGCCCCGATCTTTTCATGCACGCGAACACCTCGTCAAGCCTCTCGATGTGGTCTTCTAGTGTCGGCGTTGCTATTACCACGTCGTCCACGTAGCACATTACCAGGTTGCCGTACTTCTTCGTCACGCCTATCAACGCGTGTGCCATCAGCCGCTGAAACGTGGCTGTTGCATTGCAGAGTCCAAACGGCATCCGTTTCCATTGAAACAGACCCAACTCGCAGGCGAACCCTGTCTTGTCCCTGTCTTGCTTCCTTAATGGTACCTGCCAAAAGGCCGAGCCTAAATCAAGAGTCGTAAAAAATTTCGCATCACCTAACTTCGAGAGGCTCTCATCAATTCTAGGTATGGGATAGGCATCCTTCACCGTGACGGAGTTCAGGTATCGAAAGTCACAACAAAACCTTAACTGGTCGCCTTTCTTTTTGGCCATCACTACTCCACACGCCCACGGTGACTTGGATGGTTCTATCATGTCATACTCTAGTAACGTTTCGATTTCTTTTCTACACGCGTCCGATTTGTGTGGGGTCATGCGCCTCGCCCCCTCCCTGTGTGGTACCGCGTTTTCCTCAAGTTCAATTTCATGTTCAACAAAATTACAACACCCGATATCCGCCTTATGCCTTGAAAAGACCTCCTCGTTTCGCTCTAGTACGTCCTTGATAGCTTCGAGCTGTTCATCTTTCAGTTTGCCCCTTAAATGTTCAATCTCCGGCAGAACCGGTTTATCAATTTGCATTTCATCTAGTGTGGGTCGCTCTGGAAAGTTCGAACAGCTCGAAAGCCCATCGTCCGTTTCTGACTTAAGTGATTTGATAAGACCTGAAGAATCTTTTATTCTCTGCAATCGTCTCAAGATACAAATTTTGTCCCTGTGGTTGGGACAATCAACAACTTCATTTTGTTTTGAGTTTTCAATTGTTTCATATCGAGTTTTAACCGGTAAAGCATATCCCAGCTTCCTCCCTCTCTGTATCGTGATCGGTATATCAAGGGTATTCAACAAGACACTGACGCAGAGGCCGCTCTTCGTTATCGAAAATGATCTTCCTAAAACAGCAGCGCTTTGACTATTGGGATTCGGAACTATACACACTTGCTTGTTGTCACTTAGTTCATTATAATTTTTCATCCTCAAGCTTACGATTGCCGCTTCATTAGCTTTTAACCTCACTCTCCTACTCAAGAATACCGGTGCTTTGTTTTCATTCGCCATTATTAAATTTACCGGTTTGATTGCGTACCTCCTATCCGGGTTCCGTATCCTGAACATTGCATTATTTAGATCAATCGTTACGTCGAAATTCCTGATGAAGTCTCTGCCCAAAATGAATTGGTCAGATTCATCTAGGTTTTCTACCACGATGAAGCTCATCCACAGGTTACGTTCCCCCAAATTGAGGGCTATTATCGGCGTCCTGCCCAGCACCCGTAGGGCCCCTTTGTTTGTAGCTGACAGCCGTATTCTCGAGTCTATCAAGTCACCTTTGTCAAAGCCCATCTTTTCCCATGTTTCGATTGGTATGACGCTCAAGACTGCTCCCGTGTCAAGTAATCCACGCAACTGAGTCTTTTTGCCATTTATGTCTAGCACGTGCCCTGTCACGTCTGCTTCCGTCCCGATGTGCATTGCATCTTCTTCAAGCATGGCACAGTGTCCGATCGATCTTACTTTCAATTCTTCTTTCCCTACATAGATTTGTCCAATTAGGTCTTCGTCGCATGTTATCATCGTCTTGGTATAGATGTTGATTCCATCTATATTTAGCATGACCTCGTGTGGACCATAAGCTTCAGTGTACCTATTATCAACACGTACCGATTTGCTGCCCCCTCTCGTGAGTAGTGCCCTGAGCGCTCTAGAAGTCGTTTGTGGACTTATTCCACTCAAGTAGTCTGCATACACGTCAATGTGCATTATCGTCTGGTCGCTCGGCTCGCTCAAGTTTCTGGTTACCTCGTGTCCGCCCACTGTGATTATCGACATTATTCTTGCTCCGATTTTCGATATTCCAAAAGGTTTACCTGTCACCATTTTCACGGTGTTACGATTCCCGGTCTTCATTGAGCCCGTTCTAGCCTCTGGTATTGAGTTCGATCCGGTTAATGCTCCGTTAAAATTCTGTCTTTCGATCTCCAACTTTAGTCGTTGCTCTATTTCTTTCGCAGCCAGATCTTGTTTCACTTTGGCAATTGCTTCCGTCGCCGCTTTCTCATAATTTATCTCTAGAGAGCTTCCGGCCGCGGACTCTAACGCACCACTAACATGTGTAACAGCTTTCACTGTCTTCGTCGGCAATTCGGTGTTTGGTGCCCCCAAGTTCCTAGATTCAAACTCGTTTTGCCTGTTCCGCTGATTCTGCACCGCCGCTAATGCCAACTTATGTTTGGGGTGATTCTGGTCCTTGACCGCTTCCCAGAACAAGGGACAATCCATTCTGAAGTGCCCCTCCTGGTTACAGAAGAAGCATCTGGCGCCTATCTTGATGATCAAGCCATTATAGTACTCGTGTTCCTCCATCTGGCTCATATCCTCTTCATCCGGTGCATAACCTAGGCTCTTCATGCCTTGTTTGTACGTTGTGCAGTCAGCCACATGATGATCCGCTGACCCGCAGTTCGCGCATGATCTGCGCTTGTCCATATCATCTCTAGGTTTGTACCATGATGACCTCTGGGGTTGGCTTCCCCCTTGCGTGTTCCTGTTTTCGGAATATGAGTACTTCTTAGGTTTCATCAGCATGTATTCTCTTGATTTCTGTCTCATTTCTTCTGGGGTGGGTGCGCTGTCCTTCGACAATGTGTAGTATGTTGCTAACATTGTCCTTAAGTCATCACTTTTCACCCCATCGATGAACTTCGAGGCAATGCTAAAGTTCCGTCTATTTGTCGACTCCTCTGGGTCACTCCTCCTTCTCAAGCTCTCGAGGTCATCTAGGAACCGATCTATTGACTCGTCGTCCCTCTGCCTTCTCTTTTCAAATCGCATCATCGCTTGGTGACCCTTCATGCCTGACCCGAATCGATTCAGCAATATCTCGAAGATCTTGTCCGCGGTGTCACGTTCTTCCTCCTTCTTTGCGACCACGCATTTTAATGCCGTTCCTTCCAAGTTGCTCAGTATGGCTGTACATGCTTGTCTTTCGTCACTCAAGTTGTCTTGTTCTAGATGTAATCTCATCACTTCCACCCAAGTGTCAATGCATCCATCGGAGTCGTCCTTGAATTCTTTTGGCTTCTTGAATGTCTTTCTTGATTTTCCCTCTCTCCTGTCGCTCGAGTCAGTGTTCCTCGTGGCGAAGGCCTCTAGAGTCCTGTTCATCATCTCCCAAGTGCTGGCCCATGTCATAGCATCCGGTCCTGTGTTGCTGTTAGCTGTTGAATCTCCCGGAGCAGTCGTTGTATTCGACGTTCCATTCTTCATTATTGTTTTCGCAGCTGTTGGTGCTATGCTTATCGCATCCCTGGTTAAGGGCAACGGTGTCGATTGCCGTTTGTTCCTTTGTGGTTCTACAAAGTCAACTCTGGTGCTTTGCGTACGATCCGCTGCCGGTCTTTCTTGTGGAGTAGAACCTCTCAAGATTGCATCCAACTTCGCCTGTATTGCACACGAACTCTCGGCTTGACTCTTGCTCATTGTGTCCATTCTCCTTTCCAGGCTCCCTAATTGGCTGTTGACATCATCATATCGGTTCTTCAACTGTTGCATGTCTGTTTTGATGTTCTTTTCTCGTTCTTCATTGGTGGCTTCTACCTTATCTGACATTTCCTTGAGTCTCTCATCTGTTGCCTTAGCTAGGTTAAAATAACTGTCTAGATACTCGTGCTTGTTGTATCTTATCTCCTTTTTTATCACCTCTCTGTCTTCTTCACTGTGCTTAAGTCTTTTGTCAATCTGATTTAATTTCGCCAACAAGTCACCCAGCTCAATGTTAGTCTCTTCATGGTCAGCTGTCGGTCTCTCTTCGGCCGTAGCCTCTGCTTTAGCTTGTTCCTCTCTTGGATTGGCTTCTGAGGTCTTCGTGCTCACTGTCCCAAACGTTCGTGCTCTTTCTGCTTTTGGTTCTTCAGTCACGTTTTCTTTTGTTTTTATTCCGAACATTATTCCCAATTTTTCCGTAAAAGATGTCCTCTTTATTTGAGAGTCTTCTTTCACCGTTTCTTCGGTGTTGCCTATTGCATCTTCCGCGTCATCTATCGGTGAGAACTCTATGGGTTTCTGGTTCGGTTCCTCTGCATTGGGCATTGGAGTTGACTCTGTCGCCATCTTCCTTGTTTCATCCACACTTTGATCGGGTGTCTCTAGATCAATCTCGATGGTGGGTTCTACTCGCTCCCCTTCCGTGCCCTCTTTCGCCCTGTTCTCCGCTGTACTCCTTGTGCTGACCATGTTAACTGAAAAGTTCGTCTTCGTTATCTTTGGGCCCGTTGATGTCGTTCCGCGCAGCGATGAATTATATTTCGTGTTTGATCCACTTGACCTTTTTTCGAGCACCGGTACCCTACTCCGCCTCATTATTTCTATTTACAACTGCTTCTATTTACAATTTTATTATATACACGATTCTATTCTAAGGGTAAAAAAAATATTTTTTGTGGTAACAAATTCTGTACAACGTGTTAAAAACCTTGTCCAATTCTCTTTCTAAAACCTCCGAAAAATTTTCCTTAATTTGGTCTTAACCCTACCTATTTCGATTTGTCTTATTCTGTCTTAAAACGCACTTGTTGTAATTTGACTTCAATTTCTATACCGTCCCAAGACTATTCGTCACTATCACAGTACTCTCCGTTAGTGTCCTAAGACCCTTGTACCAAGACCACTGTTCCAAGACTAGTGTCCCAAGACTACTGTCCCAAGACCAGTGTCCCAAGGCTAGTGTCCCAAGACTACTGTCCCAAGGCTAGTGTCCCAAGGCTAGTGTCCCAAGACTACTGTCCCAAGGGTAGTGTCCCAAGACCAGTGTCCCAAGACTGCTGTCCCAAGACTAGTGTCCCAAGGCCAGTGTCCCAAGACCAGTGTCCCAAGGCTGGTATCCCAAGACTAGTGTCCCAAGACTAGTGTCCCAAGGGCAGTGTCCCAAGACCAGTGTCCCAAGGCTGGTGTCCCAAGACTAGTGTCCCAAGACTAGTGTCCCAAGACCACTGTCCCAAGACTGTCCCAAGACCACTGTCCCAAGACCCTGTCCCAAGACCACTGTCCCAAGACCCTGTCCCAAGACCCTGTCCCAAGACCACTGTCCCAAGACCACTGTCCCAAGACCCTGTCCCAAGACCACTGTCCCAAGACCACTGTCCCAAGACCCTGTCCCAAGACCCTGTCCCAAGACCACTGTCCCAAGACCCTGTCCCAAGACCCTGTCCCAAGACCACTGTCCCAAGACCACTGTCCCAAGACCCTGTCCCAAGACCACTGTCCCAAGACCACTGTCCCAAGACCCTGTCCCAAGACCACTGTCCCAAGACCCTGTCCCAAGACCACTGTCCCAAGACCCTGTCCCAAGACCACTATCCCAAGACTGCTCTGTCCCAAGACTTCTTCGGTCTTGTCCCAGTACTCGTCACGGAGTGTCTTCCTCGTTGTAGGGTCTTCTTGAACCACCGTACCTTGTACCACCACTCAAGCTCTAGTAAAATTTTCCCAAAAACCCTCTCTTAAAAGCCAAATGCTGACCCCCTCTTCTTTTTGGTTGTTTCTATTTCAATGTAGGTGCGCAGGTATCTTGTGATCACCTGTTCGTATAAAACCAAACACAAATCCTCAATAAAATGCAACAAAAATTTCAAGTAAGAAAAATAATAAAAACAGAAAAATGAGCCCACCTAAAATTTAAAGGTGACCAATGTCTACCTTTCGTCTAAAAAAATTGTCTGGTACCTAATTGCCACGCGTTTTCCTCCCCCCACTAGTGATCTTATGGGGTATCACAAAAGCTGTCTATATCCGGTCCCCCCTACCAAACCAACCAGCGTACCAGTCTTAACTCGAGTTGAATTTTGGATCTCCACCTAATATTACCAACGCGTGTTAATTTCTAATGTAACTAAGTCAACGATGTCGACTAATTAGTTACTCTATTTTCCCCCTTTTTACAATTTACAACCGCCAACCTCTAACTTAACCAGTCCCCCTTCTAACCTCCCCCCTTTCTAGCCCCCCTTCTTAAGCCTAAAAATTACTTTAAGCGCCGGGTGCTAAACCTCTCAAGAGAAAACCGTAGACCTGTTTCCAGGCCTGCTCAAGTAAAAACGTTCCTCAAAACTGGGGGATTTCGCTTATCCAATTTTACACTTATCTCCTATAATGTAATGTGGATTCTAACGATACCCGTTCTGCCCAACTTGAGAACTCGAGAATTGCCAAATCCTTCTTGGCTGCTTTCCCACTCGACTGGTCACCTGTTCCAGTCCAGTCTCCTATTGGTTCAGCTCAAGTGTCCCTGAACCACTTTCCCACTCGGCTGGTCACCTCTTCCAGTCAAGTCTCCTATTGGTTCAGCTCAAGTGTCCCTGAACCACTTTCCCACTCGGCTGGTCACCTCTTCCAGTCAAGTCTCCTATTGGTCCAGCTAAGTTCCAACCTATCTGAAAACCCTTGACAACGCCCCACACTCGGGCACTTTATTACGGTTACTGGGTTAAATTGCTAGGTTGATCTAAACGATCGAACTTATAAAACAGTATGGGTATACTATTTAATTAATACAAAGGTTTGATCCAACTGATCTGGTGTCAAAGTCACTGTCTTTTTTCGTTTTATGGTTTTTGTTCCTTTTTCTATTCTTTTTTGGTTTTTGTTTTGCTTTTTGTCTTTTTGCTCGTGTTTTTGTCTCCCTAGTTGCCCCCCTTTACTCGGTTAGCTAAGCCTCGTTCGGAGAGCGTACCAGGAAATTTTCTCGAGTTTTCTTAAAAAGCTATCACGGTACAACCGGAAGGTTTGCACGTTCCTGTCGAACCGTACCGCCGGTACTCTAGAATGGGCATTCAGCCCGAAGCTGTCTCAAGTGGGTTCGACTCCGTAGTCTTGATGTCGTAAACACCCAGGAGCGCCATAAAAACACTATGTAACATTCGTCTACTACAGTCACACATGAGGCTTAAGAAAAATAGGCCCTGTAACTATTGGCTCGGGAGTCAGGGACACTATCTCTTGTGTTTTTCCGCCTCAAATCAGTCGGAGCCAATTCGGTTCGCTTGTGACATGAGACTACGACCCGCTACTGCTTAAGGCTACTACCAAAATATCCCCCCACTCTAGAATTAGAAACGTCCCCATACTTAGGTCTCTAGATACCCAAAATACATGAACGCCGTTAAAAACCGGGTCGGAACAATCCGTTAAGTTGCTTTTTTATTAGACAGTGGAACTTTGATCCATTTCAGATGGATCAACCTAAAACTCGCCTTACCTCAACATAACAATCATAAAACACACTCTAGAAATTTAAATTAAGGACTCACATGTTGATGCGCTCAAGCACAGGAAGTAATTAAATGGGTGAGCAACTCTAGAATTAACTAAGGTAACTAGATAAGTTCAATGTTTATCAGTTTGAATGGTAAGGGTAAGTTTGAACTCAAGAACGAAGTTTTATGTGGACCATTGGGACACTCAAGCTGTCCACCTTTCCGTCGAAGGTTCACTCTGGTCCAGTTCGAATAATTACTCTCTCGGGAATACTCTGTCTTCTATTTCAGATAGGACAGCTCTACTCTTGTTCACTATGATGGAAATTGCGAATAGCAATTTCCCACTCGTTTTTATCTGACAACTTTCCCGCAATTGTTCTAAAATTGTTCTCTTTTCTTTTTCTGATTTTCAGTTCTCGCGAGAAAATCGTGCATGACATGTTCCATTCGAAATTTTAAAAATTTAAATTTCACTCCAAAATCAAGTGTTTTCTGCTCTTCTCAAGGTCAAACTTCCAAATATGACGGACTGGCACATTCATCTTTATTTTCCGAAAGCACAATGTCCTTGAATGGAGAAAAAATTTCAACAACCAATGCCAATTTTGCCCATAAGAGTTTCATTGAGACCGAATTTTCACATGGTAATGATGCAAAGAAAACATGGCTTGCTTGTAAAGGTTATTATTATGAAGATAATCCATCAGGTATTGATGGTGCTAATGGGCGAGCTGAAGATGTTGCGTAACGTAAGCGAATCGTAGCTGCGTCAAGTGAGTTCCGTCTTTTGGTAAAACTGCTTGTGATTTTTTATCATGTGACAAACATCTTATCAGCGGTGTTACAATTAGACTTTCTCTGAGACGATCTGCTAATGACTCTGTTATCATGTCCGAGCATCGAGATAAACATGACTGAGTTGAAATCACTGAGGCTAACCTATATGTGCGCAAAATGACAGTAACCCATTTTGTGCTATCGTCGATAGAAAAAATTCTGTTGAAAACACCCGCAATATACTATTATGCTGAAGTTTGGCCTGGTGTGCAAAGCTGGCGACAAGAAGACGTTTTTGCCAAAGAGCCAGTTCGTTGAATGATTTTGACAATGAGCTCGAATACAGCATACCTGGGAACTAATCGAACAAACCCGTTTCATTATCAAAAATTTCAGCTGAATGAAATCATTGTATACCGAAACGGTCTACCCATTGCAGGTACTCCTGTGTCAGCGACTGATAACAAAAAAATATACTATAACACATTGGAAGCTCTAGACTTTGTTTTTAACAATAGTCATGGAATCAATTCGGCTAATTATCCTAATCATTATATTATGGCATTTGATCTCACATCTACTCAGGAGGCTTCACATGACTTTATTCATCCTGAATTGACCAATTGCACCATTTCAGTACAACTGAAGTTTAATGCACCGCTGGGGGAAAATGTGGAGTTACTTTTCATGGGAGAGCGTGCATCAACAGTTTACGTGCGTTCCGATAGAAAAATAGCTAAAAACACTCTAATGAACTGAATCTGAATTAAATGGACAATTTGAGGTTACTGAGCTTATTAACCGATGCAAGCTTTTGAAACATCGATTTAGAGGCTTTTTTCCAGCTAACTTAGCATTTAGAACAATACTGAAACGTGACAATACTTTTATGATGGTGAATACATCCAACTCAGACCAGCCAGGAACCCACTGGTTACTATTCGCTTAAGCTAGTGGTCACATTTTTTGCAGATCCTTTTGGACAAGGAATACACAACTATCCACATGTTTACAAATACATGAGATATTCTATTCATTAAGGAAACCAAATACTGATAAACAAGTCCATCCAATCAGCTAACTCGGTCTTGTGTGGACTTTTTTGTATTTATGTTGCTCATGTTATAATTTCATCCAAACTTCCTATAGGTTTCAAACTAAACGATCATGACATGATGCGCTTTGCTAAACATATGATGTTATAAAAATGAAATACTGATGAATTTCTATAATGATCTATGATTGGTTTTGTTACGAACTACTTTTTTTTGCTAGAACACTTGCCTCTGGTGTTATCTCAGGCTCTAGGAAACGTTTTCAGAATTTGATTATTTTTTCCATTAAAAATTTATCAAACGAAGTATCTGAATCAATCTCTAAACTATCGTATCCACTCAAAATAATATCAACAATTTTAAAATACTCGGCGGCATTATCACCATTCAAAATATTAATGAAGCGTTCAATTGTTACTTTAGTGATTAAATCAGTTTGAGTTTAAATGGATCGAGTTTGTAAAGCGAAGAAAACGTGTGGCAATCTTCTTCGTAGAGGAGCACCGCCAATGTCAGTTGAAGTGTTAATAGAATTGTTGTAGTTGACAGGTACAACGAAAGTGGTTGAGGTCAGCTGGTTCACTACGTCAACACATTCTTTTGTTAATTCGATGAGAACATGGATGTGGGGATGATCATTGTCGAGCAATTGGGTGCAAGACTCGTTCTGAGTTGAGTGGGTTGCAAATGCAAAATTTGTGTTTAGAGGGACTTGTGAGATGTCGGGTTCGTTGCTTAGAATAAAAAGGTTAAAATTCTTTAGAAATTTTTGAAAAAATTCAGGTGACTGCTCATACATTGCTTCAACCATTCTGCTGGTTAATCATTTTGTTCAAACGTTTTTTTCCTTTTTCAGGCAACTCTACACTTTTTATTAATCGAGTATTCATCATCCGCATCGCTTTCATCATCACTTTCAGCACATTCTTTTCGGGACAGACTGATCGTTTTGACCTGTATATTTTTTTATGATGTTTATCATTTGCAGCTGAGGATGAGGAGGAGGAGGAGAAAGAAGAAATCTTTTCACCGGTTTGTTTTTTAATCATTTATTTAAATTTTTGAATAATTATCGGCCAAACAATCAATTTCTCTTGTCGCCAAGGTCACTGCTTGATAACACTTAAACACGCCATCTACATTCTTTTTATACAACTATATTGTAATATTTGTAGCTGTTTTGTCAAAAGTTTTCGTACAATGCGTTTTTCTCCCGAAGATTTATCTTGAAAATCATCGTAAATGTCTGCATCATTTTCTAGCGACGAGTACATAGCGGTGGTGGTGACTGTAGTGACTTGTTGGTTGAACTGTTTTATGGGAGAGTAAAATGAATAATGAATTGGATAGAAGATAAACAATCTCAATGGGTTTATTTTTATGGGGCCCCTTCAGCCTGTAGCGGGAGAAATTAATAAGTTTTTGCGGTTCGAATTTTATGGGATAGCAAAATGTTTATTGCATGTCTCATTTCTGTCTGGCAAGTCCTGAATGGGCCATAAATCTCAGTTAATGTTACATCTTGGCATGCATGTACTCACTTTGAAGTGGAGAGCTTATAGAGAGCTTTTAATCTAAAATAAGTGGAGAGCTTTTAATCTAAAATATAGATTAAAAGCTATAGGGCACACCTTTAGACCACCCACAACCAAAACGGCCACCCACAACCCTTATACGTTTTTTCGAATTTATATGCTACTTATTTTCATTTTCTCAACCTCATTCAAACAACTCAGTTGAAACTCAGCTTCTGAAGAAGGAACAAATTCAAATTGTAACCATGACGAGTCCTCTGCAAGTAATTTCGACTTCGGAAACTGAGCGAACGATAATCCACCAAAAGTAAATGAGAGAAACGATCGTCATTGTGCAGCAACAACGGTAGAGAATGCCCTCTCCATTCAACGATTTGGCTTGTCGACCCTCAGACCAGGAGTATCGCGATTGGACTACTCAAAGCCACATGATGCTTCCCAATTATTTACTCGACCAGATCACCCTTCTGCGTCAGAGCAGGAAAAGTATTTTTGACAGCTCCACAGGGACCAAATCCTGTCCTGCTTTGGACAAGACTGACATCAACATTCCCGAATATCTCGAACAATCACCTCGAAGAGTTTTTTTTTCGCTACCATTGCGAGACGATTCCCTTGTACGAAAACCAGGAAGGGTACTTTAGGGACTTGGTAGAGCGTGCATCCTACTGGGACATCAAGTCAACGATGTCAATCTCCTCTCCTCCGGACTATTTGCAGACGTGACAACAATAACAACACCGATCAGATCTGTCTCACAAACCTCCGACGTTGATTTTGAATCACCTGCTCCCGAAAATGTTCCTGCGACACCACCAGTAGCAGTTTGCTATGCGCCCAAGAAGTGTAAATTTGTATTTATTCAAATTTAGGAAAACTTTCGTAAACTCATGTTTTGATTTAATAAAATTATGGAGCTTGTTTTGGTTTCATGTGTTGCTGTCACTTTTTATCAAATCAGTTTGATTACTGTTTGTATACAATCTCCTCTATTCTAATCTAATTCAAATTCAATTGTTTCGTTGTCAATTGGGTCAATTAAGTTTTAAAGTGTTGTTTTCAATCAAATTTGGAAAGAAATTTAAAAAGAAAGTCTAGAAAGAGATAGAAGTGGTATCAGGTAGAATGTCCACTAAGATCTTTTTTTTTTCTGAAAAAGACAAAGTTTTGTTGCACTAGACCAGTTCCGGGACCCGGTTTGTTTCCTAGAATGTCAAAAAACCAATTCATGGCAAAGCATTGGAAACAAAACTTTAGGTTAATTTTAATTGTGAAAGTTTTTTCATTTTCTTTTTCAACCCAAAATCACAAGTCATTTCGCATTCTACCAATAATCCAGGTGGAAAATTAATACCCTCAATGGTTTGCCCTATCATAGGAAAACAGAAATTGTCGTCATTATCAAGTGTCTATCTTTATCAGATCAAAAATTATCGGGTTCAGAACCTTGAATTAGTCAAAATCATATTTTTAGAAAAATATGAAAATTTCGCAAAAAAATCAACAAAATCTTTTACTCCAAACTAAACAAAACTTGTCGCTCTTAACCTATGGATCTATCAAAATCAATCGGTTCGCCTCAGTTAATTTATAAAAATTTCATTATTTTCTTAGATCAAAAAACCAAAAATCAAAAAATGAAAATTTTTCATGAAGGAGTTGTTTTAGCGATGTTCGTCCAAAGGCCGAAGTTTGGTTCCGGAAGGTTGCTGGATAAGTTTTTTTTTCAATTTTCATCCAGGTTCACGATAGTCACCCAGGGAAAAAATCACTTCTCAAAGGTATTTCAATGTGTTATAACTCTTGTCTGATCGATTGGAAGCTTTATTGGACAGTTTGCGTCAAAAAAAAATCATAGTTTTTTCCAATTTTATATTTTCATTTTTTTCAAACTTTGACAACAATTTTTACATCTCAGTTCATAAACCAAATGAAGGATTAGCTATGCAGCTGGCTTGCGCATCAACAGGAAAACGTAAATGATCCTCATGACTGTGGCTCTGCGTCTAGTTTTTGCCGACTTATGAGTGAAGGAGTGGGTCATAACTGAATGAACAAATTAAAAAAAAAATTCTCAAAACTAGAGTTTTTTAACTTTTAAGTTAATGTTTGGGCTTTGATTTGCCAGGAAACCCATGCTTTTCTTTAGAATGCCTCTTCATAGCCTATGGATAGTGATTCATTGCCGTGTCATTGCTAATAAAAAGTTGTTTTGCTATTTTTACTCTTTAGAGCAATAAATATTTATTTTAATTTGGCGTTTTAAGGCGTAAACCGCAAAAATAATAACAATTTCCGAGTAACAGAATCACACCATAAAGTTTTTACGAGATTTTAAACATTTAATCGGTTATTTAATTGGCTTGAAGCCTCCTGAAAAGCCGATAAGTACAACACGTTCGAAGAGTAGTTACACTAGTTGATGAAATTATCACTTTTCAGAAACCACAGAAACCACAGGACTTTAGAAACGACAAGATTTTACCACAAAATTATCTTTAAAAGTTTAATGAGTTTACTAAAGTATAAACTTCGGACCAACAATTTAGAAACAAAACTTCGGAAAAAGGGTTTGTAACTGTTGTTCCCGGAAAATTTGATAAAACGTCTAAACAAGCGATTCGCTCGAATAAAACATTTCTACACTGCGGACTTTCAAGATCTCCATACCATATTTGAATTTTTTGATGACCGAACAGAAACTTTCCTAATTATTAAGATAACATCAAAACTACACCCAATAGTGATTGCGTGGCTGGAGACCAATTGCAAAGCCAGCGAAGTTGATACATTCACGAACGTTCTGGAGTGGTGATACCCGAACGTGATGTCGGAGAAAGCGAAAAAATGGGAAAAACTAGTAATCTGCGATGAATGCGGTGTGCAAATAACGTGTAAAAGAAACTACAGAAAACAATTATTTTGAGTGCATGGAACTGGAGCACAAAAAAACTGCCTCGCACTATTTGCAGTGAATGTCGAGAGTCATTCGAAACACTGGGACATGCGCGAGAACACATTGCCACGGAACATATAATCGAGATAGAAAAGCATTGTGTGTTCTGTAACACTCTTTTCCCATCCTACCAAACGCATATGCAACAGAAGCATGGGCTGCCAGCGTACGAGCCTAGGGTCAGCAATAATATCGAAGGCGGGATCTCTGCTACACTTCAACAAAGTGCTTTTGACGGAAAGCTGAAAAAGTTTGAACTTGTGATCGAAAAAGGAGAAGTAGACATGCTTAGCCTAATAATGATTAAGAAGGAAGCAATTAACCAGCATGTTCAGAACGGACCTCACAAATTTCAGCTACAAGGCAAAATTGGACTAGTGAAGTTTGTGGATGAAGACGACCAGTCTCATAAGACTATACTATTTGTCAACACAGCCATGTACCATTTGTACTTTGGAGGGGTAAGCGATGAAACCATTAGCGAAATGGTTGAACAAATGGCTAACATAATTATTAAGTTTGGTTCTCACAGGAGCGGATGGGTGATAGATGAAATCAGCAGAGCCAACATTTGTTTAGCAAAACTTTCCCCAATCAGAGCAGGCTCATATATCCCGCTGCCGCCGTATTTGAAGAAGCACAAGAGAAATCTGGTAAATGTCCACATCACATCAGATCATAACTGTTTCCTGTTTTGATACTACGCAGCATATCACGCGCAACCCGGAAAGCCGCCACTATACGAGACGGAACAAAGATAGTGGAAAAAGGCACAGATCAGCACATACGATCGAAAACTACAACCGAATCTGGCGGAGATTTGAGCGGCTCAACAATGTACAAATCAATGTTTTCCGATAAGCTAATTAAAAATCTTCTAATGAAAAAAAACTCATATACGTTGTCCACAATGCTTTATACGAAATTTAGCAGAATCCGCTAAAATAATTAACTTTGGGATAACCTAACTTATTGGTTTAGATGTGAGGACAACGAGCTAGCATCCGTTCACGTGTCTAAAAGATACGACTGTAACTTTGTGGCAGACCTTCTGTTGTTGGTAAACAGTGACAACAACTACCACTATGTCCTCATTGAAGACCTCTGTAAGATGGTAACGTTTGTGCGAAAACAGCCATTCCGCAAACGAAACGAATTATGTAGAAAAAGTTTTCATATTTGCACGTCAAGCGAAATCATAAAAAATCATCAGGAAATGTGTTATAACACGGAACGATTAACTAAAAAGATGCCAAAACCCAATGAAAACCAAAAAGTTTTCAAGAATTTAATGGCAAGATGGTTTGCTCCGCGCGTAATATACTTCGATCTTGAGTCAATAATTGTCCCTGTTTCGGGACCTGCCCGTAATCCAGCTACTTCGCACACCCAAACCGTGGAAATTCATAAACCATGCAGCTATGGACTAGGTGTAGTTGAGCATGGCATCTCAACTCCAATCAAGTACGAAATGTCTAGAGGACCAGACGCTATGAAGAAGTTGATAGAATCATTGGAATCATTAGCGAGGGAGATCTACAATGACAAACGTAAATATTTCACCTTTGTAGGACAACCCGAATTGCCGAGATAATCGGCAGACACTTGTTGGATTTGTGAGGAACAGTTCGCTGAATAATCCATGATGGTAGTCGACCACTGTCACGTTACTAAGAAATTTCTACGTTGGGCGCATCAGGATTGTAATCTAGCAAGGAGAACGCCTAACTTCACTCCGGTAACAGCTCACAATTTGTCTAACTACGACATGCATGCTATTGTAAAAGCCATTCACAATGCGAACTTCAAAAACCAGTTTTCAGTAGTCCCCTCCACTGACGAAAAAAATATCAAACTGACTAAGTCGGTTTGGATAAAAAAAATTCAGAACAAACACGGGAAAAAAGACAAATTTATGAGAATCTTCAGTTCATAGACTCATACAAGTTTATGCTCTCTTCATTGGGTCAGCTAATTGCAAATTTGCCATCAGACGGATTTCAGCTGATGGAAACACAATTTGCATCAATGGGTTACTCTTAAAAGCAAAGAGATCTCCTTAAACAAAAGGGCTACTACCCGTATTCTTACGTGAACAGCTTCAAAAAATTTGAAGAAACAAAATTGCCAGCAAAAAGATTGTGGAAAAACAGTTTACAAGTGGCACAAGTCAGCGTTGACAAACTGGAATACAACCATGCGATAAAAGTATTTCACCAGCTACGATGCAAGGACGTAGGAGATTCCCATTACATCTATTTAGCCTCGGATGTTCTCCTTCTAGCATGTGTGTTTGAGCAGTTCAGATCTGTTTGTCACGAAACGTATGGACTGGACTGCTCCTTTCACTATACCACGAGCAATCTTGCAGGCGATGCGTTCTTGAAAGTGTGCAGGGCGGATTTGAGACTATTAACAGAGCGCGAGCACTTGAATATGACCCAAAACTTGATCTGCGGTGGCATGTCATCTGTATATGCCAAGAAGTATTGCATAGCGAACAACAAGTACAAAAGCTCTTTTGACCCCAATGAAGAATCAAACTTCATAATTAACATTGATGCGAATAACCTTTACGGGGGAATAATGGAGAATTATCCACTACCACTAAAAGATTTTGTTCTAGTTGAAAAAACTTTGCCACAAATACTGATGACTAGCCAGGATTCTCAATTGGGATACGTTGTGGAATGCGATCTCGAAATACCTGAAGATTTGCACGGATACTTTCAAGATTTTCCCATCGCGCTTACGAAGGGAATAGTTAAAATGGATATGCTCAGCACGGATCAAATCGAAGAGCTTGCCCGACTGAACGTTAAGACGCTTCCCGAAGTACCAAAGCTGATGCAGACCCTTAACCCGAATCACAAGTATGTTCTCCACTACTTGGACCTCATTCTTCATGTTCAACTTGGCATAGAAGTCAAACAAATTCATCGAGTGCTACAATTTAGGCAAGCAAAATGGTTGGCTCATTTTGTTTAGCTCAATACCGAACTCAGAAGAAACGCAGTAAACAAGTTCCAGCAGGACTTCCACAAAAACCAAGTAAACTCTGCATTCGGAAAAATTTTGGAGTCTATGCTGAATAGTAAGAAAGTTGAAAATGTAACAACGGAAATGGAGCTTCTAGAAAAAACATCTAAGAGCAATATGAAATCGTTCCAAATAATCGATGATTGAATTGCCACAATATCATTTGAGGCTTCAAGCATGAAGTGGACTAACCAACCTTGGTGGGGGGCAGTAATTTTGGACCTCTCAAAAAAGTAAATATTTGAGTTTCATTACACAAAAATGAAACCAAACCTCGAATTAGAATTACTATACAGTGATACCGACTTCTTCATATATGCCGTGAAAACCGAAGACTAATTTGAAGACTTCAAATTTGTTCAACCAGTCTTCAATTTTTCCAACTATCCCTCAGATTACCCTCTGTATAGTGGGGAAAACAAAACAGTCGTTTTGAAAATGAAAGACGAGATGGGAGGAAACATTGTGGAGGAATTTGTAGCCCTGAAGCCAAAACTCTACTCCATACTGGACAAGGGTGAGATGATTGTTTTTTACATAGAATATTTTCTTGTCTAGTTCCCGCTTTACAAGATTTGTTTCATGAAGCTCGCGCAAGAACAAAAAACACCCGAATACTTTAAGTACCCACTATTAATAATTGTTGTCTTTTTTAGATCTGAATCAAAAAGTTTCGGCAAAAGGAATTACAAAGTTCGCGCAGAGAAAACTACTTCATGCCCGATTCAAAGAATGCCTGTTCAATAAAAAGACGCTGAGTGTGAATAATTATACGAAAAAATTGAAAAAACATGAGATAAAGACTGTTATAACTAACAAAATTGCACTCTCACTTTTCGATTGGAAGCGTTTCCTTCTCTTCGATGCAGTTTCAACTCTTCCTTTCGGTCATTGCAAGAGTTCCGAAGATAGTTTCTTCTTTGAGATTATAGATAACAGTTTAAAGGAAACTAAAAGCGAAATAAGCACAAATCTTCTGTTTCGTCGATTGAGAAAAGCATGCTCGATTTTGTAATACCGGATCCAGGCTTCAACCAGCCTCAGTACAGTCCCGAAGAATTGAGAGCATGTACCTCAAATGAATTTCGAGGACAGCGCGCATACCCAAAGAACCCTTTTATGATGTGTGAAGCTACTGAAAGTAGAACAGTTGAAGAAAGTGACTCTAGTGATATGAATTCGTCCCCGGAAATTGTGTGCAAACGAAGAGGATACACTGGCAGCACCCAGCTAGACTTAGGATTTTCGTGTTTAAAAGTAATAATAATTTTCTGATTATAATAAATAGTTTTCTGATTTTTTTTAAAATCACACAAGACGTCATATCCCAAAAACTACATGGATTTGAGCAGTCATATTTGGAGGCAAGATTAGCAGTCCTTGAGAATACACTGGCAGCACCCAGCTAGACTTAAAAATTTCAAGTGTTTAAAAGTAATAATAATTTTTTTTTCTGAATTTTTTCAAATCACACAACTTGTCATATCTCGAAAACTACAAGGATTTGAGCAGTCAATTTTTGGAGGCAAGATTCGTAACCCCTGAGACTACACTGACAGCACCCATTTACAGAGTTAGGAATTTCGATTTTTGAAAAAAAAATGAAATTTTGTGTTTTTTTTAAATCACAAAAACTTCATATCTTGCAAAATACACAGATTTGAGCACTCTTAGTAGGCGGCAAGATTATTCCTTGAGAGTATTTTTACAACCTTCAACTAAAAGGTTGAGAATTTTTCCTTTTTTTTCAAATTGAGGTTTTCAAAAGTTTTGAAAAATCACAAAAATCGTCGTTTCTCGTACACTAAAAAGATATGGGCATTCATAATTGAAGACCAAACTTGCAACCCTGGGGCAACTCTGACAGCATCCCATTATCGTGTTGCTAACTTTTAACTCGGTGGAACAAACACTATATTCAGACTGGAAAATCGAAAACAAAAATTCTTAAGGATTGCAATATACGATATAGCTTAACCACGCATTGATACGTTATGCAGTTACTTTTTGCAAAAAACGCGAAAACATGGCAAGATACGCGTCACACGCATTAAATATAGTATACATAGTTAGATATGGTTAGAAACGTAGACGACCTTGGAAAATTAACACGTTGAATTCAATGAAACATATCAAACGATGCAATATTTTGTAAATCTTTTAAGCATGTTAACACAGGGAGTTCTTAAATGTGTTCTAAAAAATTAAAATGATTCGAGCAAATAAATTTGGAGGGAAGAATTGGCACCCTAGAGCTTCGCAATTAGATTTTCAAGTTGTTAGTTATTACAAAATCTAACGTTTCGGAGTTTGTTTAAAAAAAACATTAATCGAAAACCAAAATAATTTGAGCAGTTATTTTTCTCATAACATCCAACCAAAAAAAAACGCCATTACTCAAAAACCAAAAGGAATTGAGCAGTTACATCTGGAAGGCAGATTTCAACTCCTGGGTGTACCGTGATAGCACCCCATCACAGAGTTGAGACTTTCCACTTTTGTTAGTAATAATATCTAGGTTTAAAAAAATTAAAAGTAATAAAAAACGCCAACTCTCAAAAACTGAAACGATTTGAGCAGTTGAGTTCGGAGGGCAAAATGAAGGACAGCAATGTAAATAAACACAAAAAAAAATATCTCGAAAACCCAATTGATTTGAGCAGTTAGATCTGGAAGCACAAGTACAACTCCTGAGTGCAACTTGATAGCACCCCACCACAGGGTTCAGATTTTCGTGTTCTGTTAGTATTCAAATCCAAGTTTTTTGAAAACAAAATTTACACAAGTCATAAACACCACCATTTTTCAAAACTAAAAGGATTTGAGTAAGTGAATTTGGAAGACAGAAATGCAACCCTATAGAGTACCTTGAGAGCTCCATGAGCTATGAGCTTGAATTTTTCAAGTTCTGTTAGTAATAAAAAAGTCTAAATTTTTGGAACAAAATATGTAAAAATCATAAACAACGCCATTGCTCAAAAACTAAAATGATTTGATAAAATAAATTTAAAGAGCGGAATCCCAACCTTATAGTGGATTTTGTGAGCTCCCTATTATAGAGTTGAGATTTTCAAATTCTGTAAGTAATCATTAAAATCTAAATTTTTTGGAGAAAATTTCAAAACTCATTAATTTTTATTCTCGAAAACCAAAATGATTTGAGCAGTTAAATTTGAAGGGCAGAATTTGAGCTGCTCGGTTGTGAGGCCAGATTTATAACTCCTGAGTTACCCTAACAGCGCCCCATCATAGGGTTGAGTTTTTCAAGTTAAGTTTGTATTTAAAACCAAGTTTTTTCGAAAAAAAATTACTAAAACCATGATTAACGCTTTTTCTCGGAAACCAAAATTATTTGAGCTGCTATAATTGGAGGCCAGATTTCGATATGAGTGTACGCTGACAAGCACCTTAATCAATGGGGTTGAGAAATTTAGTTCTTGTGAAAGTTTTCAATATAGCGTTGTTTATAAGGTCATCTCGGAGAGCGAAAGAATTTGAGCAAAAAAACCAGGAGTGTACACTGACACGATCTCACCTTACGTTTTAGAAACTCAATTTATTCATATGAGCACTTGAACGAGAAGCTTGGAATTATTTACATTGCGAAAAAAAGAAAAAAATCTGTACTTTCAAACCATTCATGCTTCAGCAGATATATGGTTAGAATCGTCGACGACCTTGGAAATATAAAACGTTCAACTCAATGAAACATTATATCGAAAGTTGCAATATTTTGGAAAACTATTAAGCATGTCAACTAAGAGAATTCTTAACATTAGCCAAATGAAACGCGTATCTTTTAATGCATACATAGATAGATAGATAGATATAATTGAAACTTTCTTAAAATGGAGTTTTATGTTTGTACTGTTGATTGAAAAAATAGCGTTTTATACTTCAACTGATGAATCAAAACAGCCAAGAAAAAATGTACGACCCTAAAAGATCTTTGAATTTCAAGAAGATTTTATGTTTGGTGTTTTTTTGATTTATAACTTAATTAAAGAAAACTGGATCAATAGGTTAAGTTTTATTACGCTGGGAAATTTATAAAGTAATTTCCACCTTTGAACCTAGAAGTCGTTCACGTTTTTTGCACCATTTCAACGTTGGTATTTGGAGAGGGCTATTTACGTAGCTTTCAGATGAATTTCAATTGAATTCAAAAAGTGCATATTTACCTAAGTGCATTCATAAATTCATTAATATGTATGAATGCACATCTGTATTTAATAGAGCATTTTACGACTTTTTCCTCAAAAAAAGTAGAAAAAAATTATCAAGACCTGTATTACTCTTAAAATGTGTTTACTCATTACAAATTAAATGTCAAAACACTTAGTATTATAGTGCCAACGCAGCCTCATTATTCATAAGTGACGCCAAAAATAGCACTTTAAGTAGCACAAAAACAACACTTTCAAAAAAGCCGCCTAAAGTAGAACTTCCATTTTTGACTAAGGTTTGAAAAGTTGCATCGTATTATCACACTACGCTCCGCTTCTATATCGTATCGCAATTTTGAATTTTTCAAAACACTACCAACTTCCGAAGGACAAAATTTTTAAATAGACTAATTGTTTTTATCTTAAAAGGAACTAAGAACATTCTGGACGATTAAATATTTTGAAGCTTTTCATCGCTTCAGAGGCCAATTACGATCAAATTGCGTAGGATATCAAACTTTAGATTATCCAGGTCTTTGCTGCATTTCAACGAATAGATCTACCACAGCTTCTTCATTAAATGGATGTTTTCCAGAAGAGTAAGGGCTTTAGATAAACATAATCAACTGGAAAAGAGTCAATGAACGCAAGTAAACAGAAAAATACTGGCTATTTTTTGAAAAAACCTCAACTTTCGAAGTTACAAAAAATAGACGCCCTTGAAGCTCTTTGACTTTCCAGAACAAGTAGAGATCGATACTTTTATGATTAAATTAACCCATTTGAGAAAATTGGATCAATAGGTACTTTTATTTATTTCGCTGGGAAATCTCGAAATTAAATTCCAATTTCGAAACTAGAAGTCGATAACGTTTTTTGTGACCATTACACTTTTGCTGTTCGAGTTAACCTTCCTTTTAACAAAGGAAATGAATTCAACTTAAAGAGAATCATAAGTGACGCCGCTAAAAGTTAAATTTGAATCTGAACAAATTTAAGACTTTTCCTGAAAAAAAAAACTAAAAACAAAATCAACGCGACCTATATAAGAGTCTGAACACCGTTCATCGACTCTTAATAGAAAAATGGACGAATAATATGCATGAAGAATATATTTTCTTATCTTTCTCTGCCGCAAAAAGATACGATTATTTTCGAAAGATATGATTTAAAGTGATAGAACTTTGATAGAGTTATTAGCAAATAATCAATCTGTATGTGCAATTTACATAAATGAGTTTCGAATAACCAATCGAGAATGATTTGAAATATATTTCCATTCAATCTGAGTGTTGGCTACAAGTTTTGCTCAGTGAATAATGACTAGTGGCTTTGTCCAGTTTTGACAGATTATCCCCACACTGGAAGCAGAAATGACCCTTGCAGAACCAACACTTGACCAAGTTGAGTCTACCCATTTTTGGATTCTTATTTCTACACCGTGGACATTGTTTCTGTCTCACTAGCTGATTGTTCATAAGTGCAGCTCTGTAAGCGATGTAGCCTTCGTGAAATTGAACTTCCTTTCGTGGAACACTCGCAGATTGAGTGAAACTAAATGTTTGGCATCCTTTTCCAAAATGATCGTAGCCAGATATTTTGACACCACATAGCCAGCAGAAAATTGTTCCACATCTGCAGGTCATTTTATTGCAGCCTGCAGATTTTTCAATTTTTATCCTGCAGCCAGGACATTGAAATCGTCTGTGCAGTTCCTGCCTGGCTGCCCGCAAATCCTGCTGCTTTGGCCCTTAAGCAAGAAGACAAACAACACTCGCTTCGAAAACATGAACTATTAACTATGTAATCATTACAGATTGAAACAGCTTTGCATACACAATCGGGCAATAATCAAATCAAACAAGAAGAGCCGGTCTCAAAATTTAGGCCGTTTTTTTGTGTTGTATGACAAGAAAAACCAAAAACTCAATGTTAGTAAGTAAAATATTACCGACTAAATTTGTTGTCAAAAATGGCAAAAGAAAAAATGAAAAAAAAAACATCGAAAGAATTGTCTAAATTAAAAAATATACTAAAAATTTTTTTGTACCAAGGAAGCTCTATAAGAAGCTTCGAAAATTTGTTTTTCTTGACTAAACTAGCTCGAAATAAGACTAAAAAGCAAAATTTTTGAACCAATTTTCCCAACACTGAAAAAAAATTTATGTCGTTCAAATCACGACCCATATAGTCTGATGATTAATTGTGGTACCTGATTTTGGGTGCATACATATGAAAAACACATACGAAGACAAATTCCTTCCAACATTCAGTGGTCGGAACAAAAAATGCTTGTGGTCGGAACAAGCTGATGAAATTGCAACAGAGTTTCAATCACTTACAACACAAGGAAACCATAGCCAACAGAAGATTGGAAAAGAATACAAAGAGGCATAGCAGAGCTTTGCACCACTTGCGACACAAAAAAGCCTCTAGGCCGAAAATAGAATCAAAAACGTTGAAAAAATAAGTCTATCCAAAATTAATAAAGCTAGTTTTGAAACAAAACAAGCCAAGACAATACAAAGTAAAATTGGCATCAAAGAATTTACCAAGCGATAAAAAAGCCGAAAATACCGTAGCAGAAACCGTTTAAGCCGAAAAAATATAAAAGACTTAAAAAAATTTTTAAGTTCTCCTCACCCTCAAAACACACAAACATACACACACACTAAAACTTTTTCGCATCAACATGGGGCCACTAAACAGACATTAAATAGGCCGAAATCCACAAAAACCGAAAAACTATTCAAATATGACTCTAATACAATAATTATTAAGTCCCCCTCCCCATCAAAACAAACACACACATGAACACAAGTTTTTTTCGCTCGTCGAACGACGCAACACGAGGCCTCTAAATCCGTATGATTTCGGCCGAAACCGTTTAGGCCAAAAAAAAAAGAAAAATGATATTTTGACAAATCGACTTGGTGAAAACACAACAACATTAAAATCAAACTTCGAATCGTAGATATTTGAAAAGCTAACATGCACAAAATATGTCGGGTGCAGAAAAGTTATTGCTAACACAGACTTCCAGCAAACCTCCAGCCGACATATTGCTAACAGAGGCTTCCAGCCAACATACTGTTGGAGAGTCATGTAGGCAAGGAAACCGAAAAAAATACTGACTTGTGAATAAAAACAAACACAGAGGCGAAGCCGAGCTTCGCACCACTTCGACACAACACAATCATAAAAAGCATAAGTAAAAAAGCTGTAAAAATTAGGTGAACCAAAATTTTCGTATGTATAGATGAAAGACACTTAGGGGCCACCTAAAGCTGGAGGTACGTGTTGAATATGTGTTGAATTTGTTATACTGATGGGGTACCAAACTCATAATTTTAAAAACTGGACTTTTCAAAAAACTGATTTTCCGAAAACCGCAATTTTTTTCAATGAAAGCAGATCGTGGCCGGTAAAGTAGAGAAGATCCAAAAAATCCGTTTTCTCAATTGAACTCTTAACCTGAGATTTGGCACGGTAATTTTCGAGGAGAGTAAAAAAAACTTCCAAAAAACTTGTTTGAAGGCCATAACTTTTTTCTTGGGCGTAGCAAACTATAAAAGCAAGCTTCCAACAAACTGTGGTGTCGATTAAACCTATGATATTAGATTTGTCAGGATAGTTTTGAGAAGAGTCCAAGAAACGGTCAACAAATCAGAATGTTGACATTTCGGAGAATCATAGTTTTTTGTTTGGAAAAAATTAAGCATCGCCGCTGATGCAGAAAAAATTCACTCAACCTGCAATTTTGATTGAACCCAAAAACTCAAGTTTGGCAGGGTAGTTCTCGAGAAAAGTCAAAAAATCAAAATTCTGAGTTTTCCGAGGGCCACAAATTTTTCGCATAAATTTAAAAAAACGCGAGTGGCCGCTAAAAAAAATGCGAGTGTCCGTTATTGCAATGTTCCTTCCCACTATCCATTATCCCCATTGAAAAAAGAAACTCAAGTCTGAGAGGTTGATTTTTGAAAAAAAGTTGAAAAAAATTCAAATGGTTGAAAAAAAATCAAAAATTAGACTACCCCGAGGGCCATAGTTTAATGAATTTAAAAAAATTGGGCGAAGCTGCATTATGAGGAGGAGTTTTTCAAACTCAACACTAAACTCTCAGATTTGGTAGGTTAGTTTTTTTAAGAAAACGAAAAAAAAAATCAAAAATATTTGTCAAATATTCACCCAAGAGACTTTTTCGAAGGCTACAGACAAGGGGAAAAGCAAAAAAGACCAGGGGAGTTTGCATGCACAAAAGAATGTAGGCATTCTTTCTGTGGATACCACTTTTTTGAAAAATTAGTAAAACGATAAAATTTTCCAAAGCGTCGCAAAATATACTAGGGATTAGGCAGGCACTCAGGGGGCAGGCGGTCTTCCCATTATTACCTTTTAATGGAAACCGGTAGCGCAATTTGACACAGCGTCTCAAATAGAAACTAAATTAAATAAAAACCCAACACGACAGAAATTCATAATACTTGTTTTTATCAAACACTAATTCTAGGAAAACATGATAACCAAGACATTTGAAATTCAAATTAATAACTGAACAAGGCTTACTAAGCGGAAACAAGGCCGACAACCTTTGAGCAGACAGCAGTTGAGCCGAAAAAAAACCGATTTGGTAAAAAAACTTTTGAAGTCCCCCTGAAACTTCCCTGTAGTAACTAGTACCCACCCAATTGTGATAAAAAAAATTTCATGAAATTGAGCATGACCGCATCACAAGTGGTTTGTTCTAAAACCGAAAAAATGTCTACATTCCGATTTGATAACGCTTGCTAATCGCAAGCGATAACATTAAAACATAAAACACAAACATAAAAAACACGTCAAACAAAAATGAAAAATGTTAAAAGTTAGGTCTAAAAAAATTAAATTTTCGTAAAAATCGGTAGAAGTTCATTTTAGGCAAAGATTTCTGACATTTCAATATTAAATTAATAACAGAATAAAACTTACGAAGAGGAAACAAAGCCGACAAACTTTGAGCAGGCACAAGTTGAGCCGAAAAAAAAAGAACTTTTCAGTCCCCTTGAAACTACCTTGAACAATACTTGCACTTGCAACAACAAAAACGTTGTTTCAAGCACAAGCTAAATCCGTGAAACTGAGCCGACAAAACTTGAGCAGAAAAACGAAAGTCCGGCTATTCAATTTTTACGTGAAAAAATGCCAATTTTATCCATGTGGAAAAACACAAGATCCATCCGGTACTCCAACCCCAGGCCTTAAATTGCAAAGACGACGGTGTTACCTCTGAGCCAAGTGGGAACGAATTTTTTTGAAAAGATGGTTTTGATATAACAAAAATATAGTTCCCGATTACAAGACACTTGCTTTCGCAAGTGTACAGAATAAAGAAACCGAAAACAATTACGATTGACAAGCAGAGTTCACGTTTTTCTCATCATTTACGCTTTCGTACTAGGAGTCGAAAAATTTAAATTTTATTAATGAAATTGAACACAATTTAAAAAAAGCGCATATACCTAAAAGCAATCATAATTGCATTAATATGCATGAATGTACTTTTGAATATATTGGTTTTTTAAATAACTATAAATGAATGGATCATGCCAAAAATAAAAAATGGAACATGCCAAGACAATAGAATGCAAAATTGCATCGAAACAAAACTTATCAAGCGGTAACAAAACAAAAAAACCTCAGAAGCCCTTCACGAAGAAAAACTTCCAAAAAAGTTTCTTAATAAAACAAAAGCCGATAAAACGTAAAGTTGGCAACTAAGCCGATAAAACGTAAGCAGACAAATAATAGGCCGAAATTTTTCTGAACAGGAATTTTGACCGTTTGAAAAAAAAAAACAGGTTCTGTTCAGATTTCAACCCCATGACCTCTTCCTAGCCAGGCGTATTCGTTACCTCCAGGCTAAGTGGGCAGAAGACAGTACATAATTTGAATTTGTTACGAGCCAAGGTACCACCAGGAGTCGATGAGTCCTGTGAACAAAGTTATTTACGGGAAAAAAGTCTAGTACCCGATTGCAATACCGTTGCTTATAACAAAGGTAAAGATGGTTTTGCTCTCATTATGTTTTCATTTATGTTCATGGTTTTGTCTGTAAGTCATTTTTATTTAACTGCATGAACGAACCCTCTGCTTGTTGACGCTGTAGTTTGAGCATTCTCCTATTTTCTTCCGTTCTAAGCTCCTTGCACAGCTCTCCGGGGTGCCAAATATCGTCACATTTAGTACAGAAGGAAAACGAGCACACAGGACAAATTCCCAATGAATCTTCACTGCTGTCCTTAAACAGGAAGAATAATCAACCACTGCAATTTTGACATCGAGTTCTGAAATCTTTGGATTAAGTTAATTACGGGAACAATTCTTTCCAGTCCCGGTTGCAATACACTGCTGTCAGGTGTAAACTGCATTGATAGTCTCAAAAACACGTGAATCAGGCAACTGAATCAAGTCAATATTTAACAGACGATGATTCTCTATCAATTGAAAAACTATATGCAATTGCATGAGCCACAACACATTGAGCGATGAATCATATTGAAGCCCTAAGCTTGGAACTTGAAGCCCTAAAACCCCATAATCTCGGAATGCATAAATCTGCACCATTGCAAATGCATATTATGGAATTCTTAAATAGTAAAAATCAATTTGAAGAGAACTGCGTGCTCCAGAAATTAAGCCGACAAAAAAAAACAGATACAGGATAGCAATTAATAAATTTTCAGAGCAGAAACTCACAGCAGTACCCAAAACAATACAAATTTCACTCGGACTCGGCAGCAGCCCTTGGTCTTCCTACGCATGGGAGTTACCTTGCATGGGAATACAAAGGCCTGTTGTTCGAGTCCGAGTTGCCTTGCATGAAGTTATCTTGGCTGAAGGCCAAAATAGTCATTTAATTTGAACTTATTATAGAAAAAGATGCCAAAAGATTCGGTGGTTCAAGCCTATGCTCCGATTTGATAGCGCTTGTTTAGTGCAAACACACAAAATTTAAACTCGCCAAATGCCTCTGTACACAAAAAAGTTGTCAGGTCAAAACTGAAAAACAATGTTTTTCGAGAAATTCGGATTTTTTCTGAAAAAATTTTAGCGATATTTCAAAAATGAACCAATAAAACATCTCGAATACCCAAATTATGACACTAACTTGCTAGAGACTAAACAAATTAGGAAGAAAATCAAAACAAACGAAGAAAAAAACCAAACAGAACCCATGCAGCCAAAAAAACTGACACCAAGTTCATTTTTTTCTGAACTAACAAACTTTTGGAGCATTAAGACAAAAACCTGAATTAAGTTTCCGCTGCTCAAAATTGATACTAAAAAACGCAACAAATATGTTAAGGGGTAAAAAAATACAAGCTTAAAACTCAAAAAGTGTCGGAGCTTTTGATTTTGAGCATTCAAAGCATATTGTCACAACCAATGATACGAATAAAATATTAGGTATATAAGCCGCCACTCAATAACCTGAGCATTAACCGAAAAGTTCCGGCCTCGCCAAGACAATTTCACATTGCAAGATCTTACATGTACCGTCAATATACAAGCACAAAATACAAACAACGAGGCGGATCGGAGCATCGCATCACTTGCGATACAACGCAAGCACAGCATTGTCAGCTAGCAAATAAAAAAGAGACGTAAATAAAATCGAAAAAAAAATCGGAAAAAAATCCTACAATTAGTCAAGAAACACAACAAACAGCATTAAATAAGCCTTTAACTTTTAAAGAGCGGCCACTAAGCCGACAATATGTTCATTGAGCCAAAAACAGTCGCTCTAAGCCGCTCATTGCGCCAAAAATTAGAAAAAAAATGCAATAAAAATGTTTAAAATAACATAAATGTAAATTTTCGGTTTTAAAAATTTGACCTTCTGCCAGCCAAACTAAATCAATTCTTTAATCAATCAATTTTTTGCACAAAAATACTCCACACAATACAGAGACAATAGAGAAGCTGAAATGACAGAACTGCGGTCAATTAATGAATAAAGTCCATCTCATAGTATGTCCTGCCAGAAAAAAAGATCGTGTAATAATTGCTGACGCAAGGGACAATTCGCAAAAAATCGGAGTGGAAGGAGATCACAAGCCCAGATAACGATACTAAGAACCAACAACAATATTCCCTACATAATCCCAATTCGTCGTTATTTAAGAGACTTTAGAATTCTAGCAATTGATGAAAAACCCGAATAACTAATAAAACACGAGACAAAGTCGAAAACGTTTTAAGGACTCTATTCTGGCACGAAAGTCAAGAAATTACTAAAAATTTAGAAGCGACCTTGGGCTACAATATTCCTTTTCAGATCAAAATCCAAATCGACTCAGCAAGTCCGGTCTCTCTCATGAAAAAGGATCTATTACATGATATAATAATCCGAGGCCAATTTTCAAAAACAGAGCCGGTAAATCAAACTACTAGAAGGGCGTATCAAATTTTTGGAAGCACCTTTAATGGAATCGGAAGAGTTGCCCTCAAGTTAAGATCAAACAGTTATAAAGCAAATAATCAGAAATTATTCTTAACTGAGAGAACAGAGAGAAAACTCGTGGGAAACGATATTTTACAAACTTGAGAATCGAAGTGTCACAACTTGTTACTCCAATAGCAAAACAGCGCAGTGAAAGTTGTCAGATCGAAGTCGACAAAACTGCCAAACAGTACCCGAGACAATTCGAATCTGACGAGCTACACTGCCCAACGATCGAAAAACCACAAAAAGAGTTAAGAAAAATCATTCCCAGGAGACTTCGAATGTTTACCTCAAGATGGGTATATCAAACAATTTTAGAGTAAACACACGTTGTTTAGAGCCACTAAGACCGATAGAAGTTAGGCTAAATTGAATATTTATACACGTGATTCCCAAAATGAAACCATGCGCTGAACAACTGCTGAAAGACAAAGGCCACTTAAACTGCTCTGAAAATTCTTTTATTAGCCCTATCGGTTTAACTTCAAACGGGCGGGACGGGCCAGTATGATTAGCACTTACTTCAAAAATGCTCAACAAACAAATCTACAAAAATTGATAAAAATGAAGGGAAACGTAAGGCAGCTCTAACAATCAGTGGAAATGCACAAGTTCTGTTTTTTTCTCATCAATAGATCTTAAAATCGCCTATAGTTAGATTCCACTTGCCTGAAAGGCTGGCAACCAACCCAATTTTAACTTAGCGAGCAGAGACGTCACAGGATCGTACCGTTTAAACACAGAATTCGAAAACTACCTATGGGATCAAAATTTAAATTTCAACAGACCAAAAATTATTAATTGTAGCACTGTGAGACGAACATTAAGCTATGAAAATTAGTTCCATATAAATTTTCGGTCGAACAAAAGCCAGGGTAGGATAGGAGCATTATCCATCGGAAATAAACTAATTCCATATAACTTTTCCGTCGCACATATGTCAGGGTAGGATAGGGGCATTGTAGATTATCTATCATGTCAGCCTAGGCATTAACCCCATACCATTTCTAAAAGATGGTGGAAACTTTCTGATAGCATCAGCAGAAAATAGTTTAAAAAAATCGCTGCTTAATCAATGAGTTGTTCTCGTTTAATTTTTATTTTAATGTGTACTTATTTTGTGTTTTTGTCTTCACGATCGAAAAGAGTTTGCAGCTGTTCAGCTGCTTAATCAATGCACGAAATTAGGCGTTGCTCGAAAGAACTTTTCAGTTTCTGCTAGGCTTTGACAAAGCCATGAGAAACTCTGCACCCATTACTTATGGAGATCAGTTCAATTCGGATAAATCAGAGTGTGAAAGAATGCTGCAACGTGATTGGTCGAAACCGTGAAAACAAAAACACCAAAAAATAAACGAGAACTATTTAAATAAGCAGCTGAACAGCTAACTATAAACGACCGAGCAAAGCTACATGTCTGTCAAAATTCACGCTGCCGCACAGAACTCTGCTCTCCAGATTGCAGAACAAATAATTTTTCATCGAATATTTTAGCTATAGGACGGATCCTAGTACGTCCGAAACTTTTTCAAATGGCCTGAAATATTCAACACTCGGTATATGCTGCTTTTAACCGAAAAAAAGTCTTATTGAAAATCGGAAAAACGATATCCTCCAATTGGGTAATTTTTACAAAAGTTAAACTGCAACCTAAACGAGAACGCCGCATGTCTCTACTTCGATGAACGACTAGTGATCCCTGAAAATTTGCAATGAAAAGCTTAGCGCTCCAATACGTGTGGTGGCCTAACATTTAACGTGAAATCCAGGTTTTCGCAGATAATCGTATCGAGTGTGTGAAGCCGGTAAGTTAAAACCGCTAACACCTATGAAAAAATGGAAAAGTACTACCGGCAGTAGAGCCTAATGAGGATAGGGAACTCGCTTTTACGGGTCCGTTGCCAATTGTGTGATGAACCAGAAAATAGGCGATCGCACTAAGCGATGATCGCCTTTCAAAAATTACGTCATCTCAAATTACCTCTAATACATCGGCAAGAACAATCATAAAATTTTACAAAATTATATAGCTCTGCACGCCATCCCTATAAATATCAGAACGGACCAGGGTCAGGATTTATAGCCACAGAAATAACAGAGTTCTGCTAAGAGTACAAAATCAATTTTATCTTTAGTCCTGTTGGGGACCATAGAAGCACGGACTTACTTGAACGCCTACTAATAATGATAAAACAAAAATTTTTGGTGATGGCCTGGAAAAAAAACAAAGTCATCTTTAGAAGTAGCTATGCTAGAAGTCCTAAAAGGCTTACGAACTGCTAAGCAGCAGTCTTTGAACAGCTCCTCCTTCGAAGCTCACTTCGTCAGGAATGAAAATAACGTTTGGCACAATACAGTTTAACCTCCATCGAATTGAAACTTGAATTGAAAGCGGATTATGCCATGCTTAGATTAAGGAAAGAAGTTTATATGGGGCGTCTTAATCGTGGCAGAAGCGACGATTAAGACGCCCCATACCACATCGAGGACGCGGAGTTGGATGAGTCTGAAACATGGTCGCACGAAGACCTATATCTCGCGAGATACATCCCCACTAGTAACGGCTCTCCAGTGAAGATATTGGAAAATCTTAAATGCTTGCAGCCCTTGTATAAAAACTCATTGATGAAACCGCAAGACAATTAGATCACACAATAACGCTTTAAAATACAAAAATTTTAAGAAAACCTGATTTAGCAATAAAGACAGACAACAGGGTCACAGCTCCAAGAAAGCCAGTCAGCTCCAGTAGAAAAAAAGATTAGCTCCTTAAATTATACGCGACAAAATTTCCAACGATATTTTTGGGAAATGTGGCCTTCAAATATCACGCTCACGTCAAGCTGCCCGAATTAGACAGGCAAACATAAAACTAGACATGGCCAGACGTAAACAGCTATGAGTAGTTGAAAGGAAACACTTCAAGGAAGAAGAATCATAAAAAGCCAGACCGAGAACACACTAAGACCAAACGCCAGAGTAAAAATAATCTCCGACGAAAAAATAACAGATTTACAAGTTACCAAAACTACCTGAGTTACAGAAGTAAATTCGATGATCGACCCCAAAAACGTCACCAGTGAGGAAGAAGGAGATCTCTAAACTGGAGCATAGCAGCCTCACAATTGTCACATACAGTCCTGTCAAAGCTACACCTTCCCACAGCACTGTTGAACAAACCTCGCCGAAAACTACTGCTCAACCAACATTTTCTAATGCTGCTTTTGCCAAGGTCACGGTAATCATCTAGCTAAAAAAAACAGATAGATAAAAAAAGTTAGATAAAAACGAAAGATACAAATAATAGATTAACGGATAGAAAAAAAAAGATATGAAAAAGTAAGAAAGAAATAAAGATAGATGAACAGATAGATAAAAAGATAGACAAAGAAGATAGATGAAAAGATAGATAAACAAGATGGATAAAAATATATAAAAAAATTTAGATAAAAAAGATAGATACAAATGATAGATAAACAGATAGATAAAAAAACAGATACAAATGACAAAAAAAAGATAGATTAAGGTTTAGATAAAAAGGTAGATAAAATTTAGATTAAAAAAGATTTAAAGAAGTAAGAAAAAAATGATAGATAAAAAAACAGGTAAAAAAAGATAGACAAACAGATAGATAAAAAAAGATATATAATGTGATAGATAAACAGATAGATAAAAAAGATTTATAAAAAGTAGGATAAAAAAGATAGATAAAAAGCATTAAAAAAGGAAAAAAGATAAATAAAAAAAGATAGATAAGCAGGTGGATAAAAAAGATAGACTAAAATGATGGACGAAAGATAGATAAAAAGATGGATACAAATGATAGATAAGAAGAAAGACAAAAATGATGATCGAAAGATATATTTTAAAAAATAGATAAACCAAGAGATGAGAAAAACAGAAAAAAATAGATGAAAAGATAGATAAACAGATAGAAGAAAATCAGATAAAAACGAAAGATACAAATAATAGATAAACAGAATAGATAAAAAAGATGAATAATGTAATAATAAACAGATTGATAGAAAGATGTATAAAAAGTAAGATGACAAAGTTAGATAAAAAAAAGAGAAAAGAGATAGATCAAAGGATGGATAAAAAGATAGATAAAAAAAATTAGATAAAAACGAAAGATACAAATAATAGATTAACGGATAGAAAAAAAAAGATATGAAAGTCAGAAAAAAATAAAAGATAAAACAGATAGATAAAAAAGATAGACAAAAAAGATAGAAGAAAAGATAGATAAACAAGATGGATAAAAAGATATATAAAAAGTTAGATAAAAAAGAAAGATACAAATGATAGATAAACAGATTGATAAAAAGATATAATAAAAGTAAGATGAAAAAGATAGATAAAAAAGAGAAGAAAAGAGAAAAAAAGATGGATAAAAAAGAGATCAACAGATAGATAAAAAAAGTTTGATAAAAACGAAAGATACAAATAATAGATAAAGAGATTGATAAAAAGATGTATAAAAAGTAAGATGAAAAAGATAGATAAAAAAGACAACAAGAGAGAAAAAAGATAGATAAACAGATAGATTAAAAAAAGTTGGATAAAAAAGAAAGATACAAATAATAGATAAACAGGTAGATAAAAAAGATAGGTAAAAAGACAGATAAACAGATAGATAAACAGATAGATCAAAAAAGAGATAGATAATGTGATAGATAAACAGATAGATAAAAAAGATTTATAAAAAGTAGGATAAAAAAGATAGATAAAAAGCATTAAAAAAAGAAAGGAAAAAAGATAAATAAAAAAGATAGTTATGCAGATGGAGAAAAAAGATAGAGAAAAATGATGGACGGAAGATAGATAAAAGGATAGATACAAATGACAGATAAGAAGAAAGACAAAAATGATGATCGAAAGATAGATTTAAAAGATAAACAGATAGGTTAAAAAGATATAAAAAGTCAGAAAAAAATAGATAAACAAATAGATGAGAAAGACAGAAAAAAAGATAGATGAAAAGATAGAGAAACAAGATGGATAAAAAGATATTAAAAAAGTTAGATGAAAAAGCTAGCTACAAATGATAGATTAAAAATAGAAAAAAAGATTGATAAACAGACAGAAAAAAAAGATAGATAAAAAAATAGCTACAAATGACAGAAAAAAGATAGACAAAAGTTTAGATAAAAAGGTAGATAAAATTTAGATTAAAAAAAAGTTAAAGCAGTAAGAAAAAAATGATAGATGAAAAGATAGATAAACAAGATGGGTAAACAGATAGATAAAAAAAGATGGATAAAAAGATTCGTAGATGCTTAAAATTGGCATGTTAGCAAAAAAGGCTTAAACATATATACACAGCAGAGCTATGTTAATATAGACTCAAGCTGAAACATGTAGATAACGTAAAATTCTTAAGCAAGTCAACATAGGGAACTCTAAAACATGGCTGGAAATATCTAGCTCAATTAAATAATACTAGCGTGTGACGCACCTCCGTTGCTTCGAATTTTTAACAGCTCATATAGAACCGCATATATTGGAAATGAAATCTGCATCCTTTGAGTGAACTCTAACAGCACACAATTACAGGGTTCGTTATTACAAAATTTGCCAAGCTTTTTATTCAAGTTTTATTACAACAAATTTTGAAAAACCATAAAATTTTGTGAAATATTATAAAAATTCTATGACAAAATTTAAAATAAACTAAGAAACGTCAAATCTCGGAAACCAAAAGCAATTGTGCAGTCGCATTTGAACGCATGATTAGCAACTCCTGAGAGTACACTTACAGTACTCAACTAACGTTGGGAGCTTCAAATTTAAAAAAAAATTAAATCTAAGTTTTTTAAAAGATATTTTTTGAGAACCAGATAAAACGTCACATCTGGAAAACTACCAAAAATTGTGACAGTTTTCTTTGTAGGCAATATTTGCAATTGTTGAAAGTACTCTGACAGCATACAAGTACAGGGTTGGGAATTTCAATTTTGTGACTTATTCTGTAACTTGAGTTTTCTGAAAATTACTGATAAAATCACAGAAAACATTGTCGTATCTAGTAAAATAAGATTGGGAGGCCTTAGAAACCCCTGAGATTACTCTGACAGCCTCCAATCATTTTAGGAAATGCAAACTTTGAAAAAAATGTTTTAACTAAAGTTTTCGGGAATTTTTGTGAAAAATCACTAAAAACGTCATATCTGGAAAACTACAATATAGAGATGAGACTTTCAAATTATGTGAAATTTTTTATATCTAAGTTCTCTGGAAATTTTTTTTAAAAGTCCACGAAAACGTCATATCTCGAAAAGTACAAGGATTTGAGCAGCCATATTCAGAGGAACCCCTGATAGCACCCTCACAGTTTCCAACAACAGGATTGAGATCTTCAAAGTTTTCGAATTTTTTAAAATCTAAGTTTTTTTGGAAAAAGTCACAACAAAACGTCTTATTTCAAAAACTAAAGATTTGAGAAAAGAGATTTCGAGGCAAGATTCGCAATTCCTGAGAGCACCCTGACAACGCCCAACTATAGGGTGAGAATTTAAAAAACTGAGAAACTTTTTTAAATTAAATTTTGTAGAAATTTATGAAAAATCTCGAAAATTACCGTATCTCGTAAACTAAAAGGATTGGTTATTCATATATGAAGCCAGAATCACAAAAGCTGCGAGAACCCTGACAGCATCCCACTATTGAGTTGCTAATTTCAAACTTGATGAAATAAACACTAAATTTAAATTCGAAAATTCAAAAAAAATCTTAACCATTGCAATATACGATTTAGCTTAACCATGTAAAAATAATATGTTGAAAAAGCTTAAGCATGGCGGCGAGATAGTGAAGCCCGTATTTAAATAAATAATAAATATAGATTTGAAAGTGCGCATTCATTGCCTTTTTGGAACGTATCTGACAATTTTCAGCCCAGTCAGTTTTTGATGTACAATGAACCCTAGGTCACGTTGGGATCCAACTGGCTCCAGAGGACTGCCCATGAGATTGGCTTTTAGTGCTCCTTCAATGTTTACAAGATGAGACTTCTTTGCATTTGGTGTCATCTCATTTTCAGAAAGCCATTTTTCAATGTTTTTGTTGCAAATGTTGAAAAAAAAAACAAGAACGATGACAATCATGAGATTAATTCTAAAAACCTCAGCCATAAGCTATTCTTACCTACATTAAAGTTATTGACAAAGGTACATGTTTTCTATCAATTTTCTAGTAGCTCGATATCTTACTTTGACTACTGGATTAGAGCACCTGGGACACCAAGCAATGTCTCCCATTTCTTCTAGTGATCTTTGCACCATGAGACGCTCCCAACGGGCGTAATGATCATCCCCTAGAACTCTATTCAGCACATCTGGACTTATTGAATTTTTGCAGTCATCGTCAGGACATCTTAATTGACCTAGCCAAAGCGAAGAAAGTCGTCAAACTGCATGTTATATTATAAAACCTGTTCTTTCAGACACACTTACCAATCGTCCCGTCTTGTACATGCATGGTACAAAATTCGGTAATACAATCAAAGCAATAATGATGAAGGCATGGAATGAGCCTTATGAATTTTGAGCCTGAGTCTTCCTTGTAGCACACTAAACACGTTTGTAGTTCGGTCAAAAACTGTTTTTCAGTCAAAGAGAAGTCGTAAGTTACAACCTCGGCGAATCTCGCAAATGAATCTGTATCATCTATAGAGATTCTCGGATCTAAAACAGTTTCCAATTCGTCAATAATTAAAACGCTTTGAAGAGACAGACTGTTAAGCAAATCATTTTGAATCCAGTTCGCCCATATGTACAAAATCTGCTCTCCTTGATTTTCAGTGTATAAACTTTCTAGTTTCGTAGCGACAGCTGACAACTGTGTCGAAGAAAGCCACTGGCAAGACAATGAGAAAACGGGACATGCTTCCACAGGATATGTTTCGGGAAGTACCAATGTTAGGATGACCGGTGTAAGATTATTAACAAACATTGAAGTATACAGGCGGTTACCAGAAATCGTTCGATTGAAAACAGGCCTTTCAGTTTCAGTTCGATTCTTTGCAACGGCATCTACGACTGAACAATCAACCCCATCGTTGCCAGAAGCCCATAGCTCGATCAATATAGGCTTAGATATGATATTAACATGAACCGCCAGTTGTAACGTGTTTCGGCAACCGTGTTCTTCGCTCGATGAAATAACTTCAAGCTCTTTTGGAAACATGGACTCCAAAATTTGTATTTCGAGTTGTTGTTCATCTTTGTTGTTTTCATGGCCCGACCAATCCACTGCATTGTCAAACAAATTTGATTCAAAACCAGCCAGCCCATCATCTTTCAACAGATCAAGGCACTCAGCCATTTAGTATACAACACAATCTATCCTGGAGCAAATGAGTAACGCTTTAATTACGAACGTTTTCGCTTCTTAGTACATAAAAAAATTGAAATCTAGATGAGATCATCGCTCATAAAAATAACCTAGGACGTTTGATATAAAATAATTTAAAAAAAAACAACCAATTATATGTTTGCAATATGTGTATAAACTTTTGTGGCAGACGGACGTATTAAGAAGCGTGGATATGACTTGAATATGATCTTAACTGTTCGCGTGCCTGATTACGGTTAAGATCAACGGGTGCGCAGCCGGCTATGCTGTATGGATTAGCAAAAGTGCACAAACAAGGCACACCACTTCGTCCCGTCCTTTCTTTACCTGGTAGCTCATATGACTACCTAAGTTAAACAATGGCAAGATACTTTGATAAAAATGAGGGGCAAACATAGAAACGAACACTCAAATGGCCAAGATCTTGGAGAAAACAGAATTGGACGCAGATGAGAGTATAATTTCCCTTGATGCAAAGAGTTCGTACACTTAGGTCCCATTCAAGGAAGCTGTTGAAGTAGCCCTGAGGAGGTTATATGAGCAAATCAATCCTCCGCAAATATATAGCAAAACTATAAAAAAAAATACTAAATTTGGCAGTATTTTTCCTTGAGAAAACAGAATTGGACGCTGATGAGAGTATAATTTCCCTTGATGTAAAGAGTTCGTACACTTAGGTCCCACTCAAGGAAGCTGTTGAAGTAGCCCTGAGGAGGTTATATGAGCAAATCAATCCTCCGCAAATATATAGCAAAACTATGAAAGAAAATTAAAATTGGCAGTTATTAAGGTATATTTTAAATGCAAAGGTTTGTGGTATGTACAAAGAGACGTTTTAGCATTGAGCCTCTCCCTTGCAGTATAAATGATAGTTTCTGACTCAAAAAATATGAACCTTGTAACATTCGCCCGGAAGATACATATCGACGGAAAACAAAACTAAGTCTTAAAACGACTGGCTAACGTCTAAACAGAGCTTTGCATGCTTTTCACCGTCTCTACCAAGCCAGTACTTTTCGGTGGTCTTTTCCAACATCGGGTCGACAAAAACGTTACTGCTTTCGGCTTCGGTCAAAACACCCAAATTAACTAGATTACATGCAGAAATAGTGAGCTCATGGCTGGGTCTCAGTATCCCCAGACCACGAGGTCACTCCTAAAAACAGGGCCACTACTATTTATTATATTACTATTGTTTTTGTTCAGTAGATAAAAATCATCATCTCCATCGAAGATGGATCAACCTTTTCCCCCAACTCCTAGCTTCTCATCCTTATCAAAATGAATCGAGATGTTAATTAAATTCAAATCAGGACATGACAAGAAACTAAAAGTCTATATAACAGTCTAAAAATTTCAGTCCCGAAACCCTTCCGGATTCTTGAATCCACTGAATCAAGCTCGCTAATCTTGATTTCTTCTTAATCCGGAAGGCTGTCCTCCACCCTTCACCGTTGTCTGCAACGGCCTGGCAACTATTGTAGCGACAAAATAGTTGCAACTCGGAGTGTTCACTGCTATTCCTGCAATCTGCTATTGTTTTTTCTCACAATTTTTGTACTTATCGTCCGCGCAACTAATGTTGTTGTGTTGTCTTCTAGCTTTTCTGCCAAAATGGCCGTTTCTGACGTTTCTCAGAAAAATGGCGTCATAATTCGAATTTTTAAAATTTTAAAATACCAGAATATTCTAGCCCTCACCGTTTGGCCAATCGTTCCAATAACGTTCTTAATTCTTAATAATCACCAATCCGGAAGGCTCGCTGCTAAAAATTCGAATTCTGCAGAGATTGCATTTTTCACATTCTGGTCGAATGTCACATACTCCCCGGACAGTCCGGTCAATGTCCTCATTGAATCACGCAATGTTCGTAAAATAGATACAGTGTCATCGAACAGAATTTACAAAATGCACGAAATTACTTTTATCCACGTCACATAGACTCACTGCAGAATATAAATGGCATCATACTACATCACTATAGCCTTCAAATTCTTTCATTAATCTGCACATTGAGGATATGACCTAAGATAAAAACATATTTTCTGACTTCCAGTGTCAATGTCCCGATTAAAACTTTTTCTCTTAGATTTAAAAGGTGTTGGCTTGCAGGACAGTCCTGTCAACCAACAAGCTAAAATTATCCTACTATGCTTCTTCCCTTCGGAAATCTTGCTTGTTATTGTCCTGAATATTAAAACTAAGAAACTCTGTGGTTAGAAAGAACAATGAAACAATCTCCCTCTTCGAGAGATTACTCAAGCCTTCCATGTCACCACAAAGTGATCAGTTCTCCTAGCTGGTTAAAAACAGTCATGCAGGCTGGAATATTTAAATATACTCCTTCACTTAAGCCTTCCTAAATAAATAGTAAGTGAGTGTCTCTAAAGCCACTTCAACTAAAATCAAAATGCAAATTTATAAATGCAACAATTTCAAAACTCAACTTAATGTTTCAGTTTTCAATTACAACTTGGTTGCTTGGTTTCTCACTTGAGTTTTTCACACACATAAAACAATTCTGAGTTTTAACTTTTCTTCATCACTCCTTTGTTTTCTTCTTTTTTCGTCGTTTAGAAGTTCTAAAACTTCTAAATTCTTCTAATTTCATCTCTTTTTTCATCTTGTTTTTCGGTCATCCGTCAATGTTCCATTTCTTCCTCCTGTGATACTGACTCTGCACTCTCAGTTTTTGTATCTTGTAACACGTCGTTAGCTATCCTGACGCTGCTGGAAGCCGTCCTCCAACACTTCTGCTCTTCTACCCTCTGTTTGCAGCAAGGTAGGAGATCCACGTTAGATTCTCTGTTCCTGCCGAAGCTGTTGTGGAGACACAACGTCACGTTTCTCTCCAAATCTTCTTTCAGCATCTCTGCTTTCTCCTTTCCACTACGTTCACTCGTCCTGGAAATTCTTTTCACAGCGGTGGTCACTGCATTCCGATGAGTCACGAGAGCTCGCTTGAAAGCCCCTGCTCCAATGTCCAGCTGATACTCATTGTACACTCTGCCATGCTTCGACATATGCTTTTTCGCATACTCGTACAACCATGCAGTCATGTTAGCTCTGAACCATGGCATCAATCGTTTTCTTGCCCATATCTTCTTCACTTCCATCGGAATGTTTAGAACTTTGCACATTGTCTCAAAAAGATCTAAATCTTTTAGACAATCTAATTTCCGCAATTGTTCTCTCGTCGGTGCCTCCTGTCTGTTATTTTCTCTCACATGAGCTTCCAGCCATCGTATCGCCATCATAAATCCCACTATCACTATTGTTACGGGCTGTGATGAATCTGGTAAACCCATGGAGAGCAGCTCTCCAGAGTCCCAGATCAACATCAGATTACTACGCTTGGGATACCACCAGGTCTGCAGCAAGCAGTGGCAAGGAAACTCGTCATGCGTCAACATGATGCTCCTCCAATTACGTTTTCCCGAAGCTTCCAGTAATGGTTCCACTTCCATCATCACTCGGTGGACCTCATCATTCTCATCTACTGCATTGTAATCTGTGACAGTTGATCCTCTCTGTTTCTGTCTCTCAATGTCACTGAAGTTCCCGCTCACATATCCCATGAACTTCTTTCCTAGTATTGGTTCCAATTCTTCCTTGGTTCTCTCTGGAACTGCTGAGAACATCTTTCATAGCAACTCGTAAGACTTCTCGGACATTCTCGCCAGTCTCACACACTTCGGCACTGAGAAGGCTTGATCCACGATCGTTCTCGTACTCTTTACGTCCACAGCCACAAAATGTACAGGGTATCTGCTCTTACACATTGGAGCCAATGTCGAACCCACCGAATATTGTGCTCCTGATGGTCTACAATAAGTCTCACTGTGTCTGATGTTCATTTCCGTCTCGATTGCTTCCCTCCATTTTCCTATGTATTTCTGCTCAGTCTGCAGAACTCCTGGGAATACTTCTACACTGATGGCTGTGACCATCTCATGTTTCTGTTCTAGATTCAATAGTGACTCTAGAGAACCAAACATGCTGTAGAATCCTAGTGCAGTCACTAGATTCACCTCGGTTCCTCCATGGCAATCTGCTATCAGTTCCGTTTCTGTTCTTGCTTTCATCACGACGTTTCCAAACAATACCGTCAATTGCTTGTGTTGTCTCTCCAGGGTCTTCACACAGTCCAGACCTCCACAAACGTGACCCTCCAGTCCACCGACTTCCGCCAGACAGCTACCAGGTTTGACCAGTCTTCTGGTCCCCAGCCAGGCAACTCCACTTTATCTTCTCCGTTGCTCCTAGAGGCCGTTATCATCACATTATATATGATGTTGAGGTCACGCAGGTTGCAGTCTGCATTCAATTCCCTCTGCACGTCTTGTGTCGCTCGCAATATTGAGTCAGCGTTGGGACTAGGGCACCATGATGGCCTCATCAATTCCCACACTGTCATCAAGCTCGTTCTTAGTAATTCATCTGAGAATCCCAACCCAAACTCCACTCTTTTGTCGGATTTTGGTACTGAAGGTGCAGTCACCTCTTCTTCCAAGACCAGTCCCAGTTTGGCCTGTGGATTGTTAACGCTCTTAATCGTTACAATTCTGGACGTCCAGAATCTTAGCAACACCGCCTGCTCATAATCGAAGAAGCAATCGCGTATGTCTTCACTCAGAAAAGGATTGTACGCGATCCCTATGATCCCGGATACGTAGCCATAAGATTTCTTCTTGATCGGTCCACAGTATTCACTGGATTTCGGCAATGCTCCCATAGATTCTTTAGTGAGTCTCAGCTCCTTGTTTGAGAATCTCCTGATTTCGTCTATCTTTTTCATGGGTTCCAACTCCTCAGGTTCTTTCATGTTCACCCTCATCGGTTTACTTTGCTGCAAATCCAGCAGTGCTAGCAAGAATAAGGCTTTCGTTCGCTCATCGCCTTCCCTCAACACTTTAACACAAGTGTTTAATGTAGGTACTGAAATCTGCTCTATCAGGAATCGAATGAAACAGAGAGCGTCTCTCCGCTTCGCACACGCTACTGCTGCTCCCTCCTGGACTATCAGATCCCTCAGGTTCGTCATAAGGAAAACCTTTTCCTCTTTTGATCTCTTCCTTTCTTCTGAGTCATATTCTTCGCGAGTCAGTCCCATCATGCACCAGGCGAACCTGAGTTGTAACTCTGTTCTTACGTAAGGTACTGCCACGAGAGCATGTATTCTTGGCGTAGTCCTCATTTCTTCTTCGAAATACCTCAATACTACTGCTTTCCATGGAAGGCTCACTAACTGCTTGATCGTTTCCGCCTGTATGTCAGACGACGCCAAAGTCCCGTACGCCTTCTGCTTGAGGGTGGTGCCTTGCAGCATCGTTTCCAGATAACCCTCCATGGCTTTTTCGTCTTCCAGGGCCATTACATACCCTCTAGCCGAGTTTCGGTATTCTAACATCTCCATGTATCCACCGGTGGGTTCATCTATCGACACAGTCTCCGACACTGTCAGTCGGTTGTATTCCACTGGTGTTAGTTGTCCTGCGACACTTCCCTTTCCATGATTCATGGGAGATGGCTTGAAGTCTTTCATTTTGCTCTCTCCACATTGGCTGAGTATTTCCATTTCTAAGGTTGCTCCAGTCAGAGTGCGGTCACTCCTTTTGGATTTATAACCGGTTGACTTTATCCCCGCCATGAGAATGGGTGGCACCATCGCTATATCAGTTAACATTCTATCTGTGCCAGACAATTGATGATCACCTTACCCCAAATCCATGACCTCCTCAACTCGTTTCCTTTTCGCTGAGTTACCAGCTTTCATCGATATTTCTGAATCCACTTTCGTCTTTCCAACTCTCCTCGGCATCACTCTGCTGCCTAACTTCATTTTCATTGCATTGATTTTATCAATCACCATTTTTGATTGCATCGTCCCTCTCCTGGTTCTTGACAGATACACCACCTCTCCTTCATCGTCCTGCGGTGTCATCTTGATGGGAGAATTCGCTTCACTCTCATCAGTGGCTGAGTCGATCAACAACCCACTCAGTCTCCCTTCACACTCATCAAGCTTGTCAAGCACTTCTCTCATCAAGGGTTGGTTGAGACCCGTTTTTAGAATAGACTGGGTCCCATAGCTTTGAACCACGGTCCAGACTTCTTCCATAAACGCCACTCTGTCCAGTTTGCATCCCGTCCTACTCTCGTGGTCGCGGTGATGTACTTCCCATTCTTCTTCGGGCAGCGTTCCCAAGAAAATTACTCTGGCTGAGGCCTCTATTCTTCTCCTCCGAGGTGATTCCATGAGGATTCTCTGGTCGTTATTTCTTGAATTGCCAGGAGAGCTGCTCTCCGGCAAATTCCGTTTCATTTCCATAAAGGCTGACGGAGGCTCCAGTGTCGAGATGCCTTCATCCGCTGGCTCAGTCGTTTCCAACGTATCCGCATTGTTCTCAAGATCACTGAAGATATTGAAATCCAGGCTGGATGTTCCTCCTGTAGATGCCCTGTCGTCTTCCCCACCAGCTTGATCTTGTTGCATGGGTTCTTCGGTTTGACGGCTCCCACCCTGTCCGTCATTTCCTTCTGATTTATCTTTGTTCGGGCTCGATGGTCCTTGTTCGTCATTGTCGGCTTCTTCCTGGAATCTCGGTATGAGCAGTGTACCGGCCGGTTTATCTTCCTCTTCTCCATGGACCACTTTGATTTCTTCGCAGCCGAAGGGTGCTAGGAAGGTTCTCGTCTGCAGTATTCTTCCCATTTTCATCTCCTGTTTTACACTAGTCAGGATTAATGAGGCTTCAGGCAATTCGGTCCTGCCTCTCATCCTCATCGGAGCTAAGCCTAATCCCTTCCATTCCTCATCAAATCTTCCAGGCTTGGGAGTAGCGGCGTTGCTTATTCGCCTTCTCGTCGCTTGATCCGTGTATGCAAATCGTGTGTATTGTAACACGGCGGCATTTCTCCCTACGAAGTATGGATCCATCGTTCCCACGAAATTCCCTACTCTCCTTTCATTGGTTTCGAATGCTCTCAACCTAGGAGTTTGTACCACGGAGACTGCTCCGAGCAACATCCTTCTTATCAGAGGGAATTCAGGGATTGCCTCCGGCAGCTTCTTGTAATCACCCCAGTCCTTCGTCTCTTCTCTCACTTTGTGATATGCTGCAGTGAGACGAGGCACTCTGGTTATTTCACCATTCGTTTTATCATAGGGTCTCAGATTCCAAAGCTTTGGAAACACCTCGATGTGTCCTCTTTCTACTTCTCCCATGCGATCACGGAAGTGATCGTCAAAATTGATGACTGTCATCTCTGGCTCCGATATTTTCGCAAATAACAGATCTTCACTCATGAGCTCCCGTAATGTGTGCTGCTCACATCAGTTCAGTGTACTACCGTCCACTGCCGATATGAGGTTCAGGTGCAGCACCGACCTCCTATATGCTTCCACTTTAACGTCAGGGAACGCAAACGTGACTGCTGGTCCATAGATCACTGTCACGAACTCCGTGACTCCTCTGATCAGCGCCAAGGGATCGGTTCTCATAGCCAAAATCAGATCAGTTAACAGCGGCATGTCTCCAACATGTCGTCTAACATCCTCCTCTCTTTCAATCGTCTCGTCTTCTCCCGTTCCAAAGCGATTTTGTTGTAAGAGATACTGGATAAGAGTGTGTCTCAGGTCTCTTATCTTGTTCCACGAGTCCGTGGATTTCTTCATATCCAAGTTCCTCACTCTCTCTTTCATCTGCTCTGGACAACATGCCAGTTTCATTAGTCCTCCCAAGTTTCTGTGGGTAATTGCAATCAATGTCAGAAGTCCGTCTAGCCGCAGGTTCTGAATTCCATCGGTGAGCAGCATCGCCGGTCCTTTCACAAAACTCTCCGCTCCGAATGTCACGAACAAGGCTATTAATTCCACTATCGATACTTTCACTACTGCTTGGAGGAATTCTTTTATCAAATAGTGCGAGACTTTCGGGTAAACTTTTGCCAAGAAGGACGCGGTCCATCCGGCTCCCAACCCTTCTAGCATGCTGTCTGTCCTTTCAAAGCCTTCCTGTCCTCTCACTTCCTGGGTCCAGAAGGTTTCCAGAGTAATCTGACACATTCTGTTTACAAACTCAGCGGTCTTTTCTCCGGCATTTTCCGCCAGGTTCACCTCCTTCAACAAGTAGGCATGTATCTTTGTGATCATCACGGGGCCTTGCTCAAAAGCATCTGCACCCAATGCCGCTACTCTAGGGTTCAGGTGTAGCCACTGGTTGGCTTCCGGCTTGGTTCTCAGAACCATCGCCTCCAGATGAGCTCTCGTCTCTAGTGAATTTTTCCTTCTTGTGTCTTCACCTGCCACTTCCATTGCTCGGAACCATAAGTCGTTGGACATTGCCGTGATCACTCGATGGTCGTCGTCTATTACCGGTTTCAGTTTGAGTTGTCGACTGAAATTGGACAGTTCCAACCCCAGCACCTCGTCCAACACTAACATGTGTAGCGCGTGGTCCTTGAATCCTCTCATCGCGTTTGAGATATCTGACCATACTGCAGGCAGTTCAGCCTTAAGTGGCCTCAGGTTCTCCATCATGCGATTCGGGGCTGATATGATCACATCATATTTTCTTTCCGAAAGCAAGGTCACAATCGCATATACGAATTTCAGTCCATCCGGGAGATGCGCATACCCCGGAGACAACGCGAGTACTACTCTCAGTGTCACTTTGGTGAACGACCCATCCTTCGTCGCATCCACCACTTCACCCATCGACTCAAGGAAATCCGATCTAGACGTGCTGGCTGTCTCTTCGATTGGGTTGACAGGTCCTATTCTTCTCCTAGGATGGATGGTCCTCCTCATCGGCGCTTCTCCCTATCGATCCCGTACGTCTGTCCTTTGACCTGGTTCGCTGGAGCTTTGTGGCCTGTAGTTCGTGACGGCCGGGACCGTACCCAAGCGTGTTTCTAAGCTAGGAGGCACAAAGGTGGTAATCACCGCGTCACTCACTGTTCCTTCTTCCTTCAGCACTCCTGTGTCAAAGAGTTCTGCTTCCAGCTCGTCCACTCGCTCTTGGAAGACTCGATTCAACCAAGCTTGTCCTTCGATACTGTCGAAGTGGATGCCGTCCGTGGTCAGTCTGGCCTGATCCATGGCTCTCAACTCATGTTCGATGTCCATGAGGATCATTCTTCCGGCGTTTCGACTTGCTAGGTTCCTCAAGATGTTGTTCCACCTGACGACTCCCTCGTTGTGCCTTCTTCCTGATGCTGTCAGGCTTCTCGCGTTCATTGGCACAGTGCAGACGGTCAGTACCGCGCAATTGAACTTCTGCCAGAGGGTCGTAAACAGACACACCATCATTGACTCCCATAATGCTTCCTGCTCATCTGAACCTCTGGAGATGTCATTCGTCCCAACTAAGATCATCACATTGGGGATCCTCCCTGGATTCATCAGTTCCACCATCCGATATAATTGGGCTATCGTCGCGCCTCCAAAGGCCATCACCGTGGTGACCCACGAGGTCCTCAAATTCGACAGCACTCTGACCAAGCTGTCTCCCAGTATCAGATGAGATGTCCCGAGTGGTGGTTGCTGCAGGTTTACAGCCGGGCTCCAAGTAGCTCGATTGAAGCAGGCCCTCGGATCTGTCTCCGGAACTCCCGTGAAATTGTATTTCAATTGATTATTCTTTTGCACGTCTATTATGCGAGACACTTTCTTCGCTGGCATCTTCCGTACTTTCCTCTCTGGGATTCTCGAGCTCCCCATGAGTGGTGTCACGTCACTTATCCCCTGTCTGATCACAGTCTGGGAGAGTCGTACTCTGCCCGTATCGTCAATCGTTCCATAGGGTGCAGTCACCCCGGAACCTGGCGCATTCTTGTTAGCGACCAGTCGTCCAGCTGTCTCTATCAGTTTCCTCACTGTCTGTTCTACGACGGGATCACCCAAGGTGTCGCTAGGATCCGGGATTGTTACTCGATTTGTCTCTGCTGGGAGCCGTGTCTCCGTTGTTTGACTCATTTCTCGAGGCGTCAAGAGCTCCATCGGGGACTGCCCACGAGGAATATCCCTTGCAGGTATCACTTTCTCCACGGCCGTTGTCAACGCCACCTGCTCCGATCGCTCTTAGTATTCCTGCCTCAAGCGCTCAATCTCTTGACCCTGCTTTTTGTTGCAGTCTTCAAACAACTTTCTCCACATTTCCCGATCTTCCTCCATCTGGAGCAAGCTTCTGGTCATCTCGTCCAGCTCTTTCTTCGTACTTTTCAGTTCATCGTTCATCTCATCCAGATCTTGCATGGTTTGGTTCGTCTGAACCTTCTGTGCTACTTTCGCCGTTTTTGGTGGCACAGCTGCTCTCAGTGGTGAACCAGACGAGGTCGCCTCGCTGTTCATCTCCTGATGCATTCTCGTCAGCCCAGGTTTGGGCTTGGAGGGCATTGGCATCTCACCTGGTTGTTAAGTCCTAGAACTTCCTAATCCAGGCTCATTCGCCAAGTCACTCCCTGAGAGAGCCCCGTTTCTCCAACTCATCACTCTCATGTTCGGGCGGTCTAGTACTCCTCTTTCTCCATATGCTGCCATCAACAGGACTTCCGTGGGGCGGCGCCCACGGTTGTCGTGCCCCAAGATGTTGATCAGGGCGGTCAGCAACATGACTACCTCTGGGTCCTCCAGAGCGAAGTTTCGATCGATCAGCCGACGATAGATCGCATCTATCATCGGTCCTACATATGCCTCTGCCAGGTCCATCAATTCATCCAAGTTGAAATTGTCCATTCTGTTCTTTCAAGTTTGATTCGGTTTGATTCTACGATTTTTGACTCAAGTGAGCAATTAAATGATCAATCAGGATCTAGAAAAGAAATCACAAATATCACACTTGTCAGTTTCACCTTAGCATATATCGTTAAAATTTGCTTAAAACAGTTCAGATAAAAAGATATTTATCCTAAAATTCATTAAAATCAATCGGTCTCTAAAATTTTGGAATTCGACCTAAGATTGGACAGTCCATTCTTTGGATCTATTCCTAAGATCGTCATTTAGTTGTTCATGGTCACTAACCCCTACTTACCCATGATCTTAATAACATAACACATAACATAACATAACACACATATCACATACTACATACTACTTAGTCTTTGGCCTAACACCCTCTCGTACATCACTCAGCCTATACTTAAGTAATATTTCTTATGTAGATATACTTGTATGTTCGTATCAGAGAATATCACGTGTACAAGCGCGTTCAATTCCCGAGGATGCAGTCTTCCTCTGTTTGGATCGTACACTGGAAGCGAGAGCTCCTTCACGTCCATTTCCAAGAGGAAATCTCTCAACCTCGTCAAAGACAAGACTAGGTTCTCTGGGTCCACGTGCTGCTTCTCTGTCGCCCTCGTCACCAAGAAACATAAGTATTTTCCCGGTATTTGTGATGCCGCCGGAGGTAAGGCTGCTACGCCCCCTATCCCTGGTCTTTGCTTCCAAAGGAATTCCACGTTTTTGTATTCTCTCTTAAAATCTGCCGCTAGCGCTGTCCTAAAACTCATGTCTGCGGTGATCGCTATTGCACATGTTCTGTTTGTGAGTATGAAATCACTGTCTGTTAGTATTATGTTACTAGAATAATCATTTGGTAAGTTAAAATATGACTCAACTACCCTGCCTATGTCAGGTTTCTTAGGTTCTTTGCCTGTTTCTGCTTCTAAGTCTCCTGTTTCTCTTGCTATTCTTAATTTTTTTATTATCAAGTTTTCAGTGTGGGTAAGTCCTACCCCCACTCCCCGGACAAAAATATCCATCGACGTCCCCGTCGATCGCATACCGGGTATCAAGTCGAGGTTAGAAGCTGGAATGAGTATTCGTCCTTCCTGGGCAGCCCAGGAAGGATCATCTCGTTCGGTCTTGATGTATTTCATGCTTTCACAATCTACGTCTTGAATCGTGACACTGGTCTCCTCAGGATCCGAGGTCGTTTCATTTAGCCACTCTAAGACACGCAGGTTCGTCAAGTCTTGTTCGTTTGACTGCTGTTGCTCGTCGTCGAATTCTACCTCGGGTTTTGACCAGTCGTCAATCCACTCATCGTCGTGATCATTGACTATGTCAATGTCTTGTGACACAGTTATTTCCTCTAGACCCACTACTTCCTCCACTATCTTCTTCAGATCTATCCTATCCACTACAAAGTCGTCACCGTAAGGATTGTATTTCTTTCTTGGTCTCGTCCCGTCCTTCTGACGAGTCTGTATCGTGAACGGAAGATCCGGTTCCAAGTTCTTGGGAACCTCTCTCTGTTCGGGATCCTGCCAATCTTCCTCTGCGTAGGGTAAGGTTTCATCGTCCGCTTCGATCTGTTCGTTTTGATCCAGGTCCAGCGGTGTACCCGTACCTTCCTCTACGACTTCGTTTCCATCGTTCTTCTCCCTGGTGCCTTTTTCATTGACCTCACAAGCAGGATTCATCATTAGATAATCCCCTTCTTCCATGTCTGCAGGTATACACCAGGCTTCTGTCGATGGATTGTGTGGCTTTATGTTCTCGTAGTGGGCGGCTCGGCCAGTACTCAGTCTATAAAAGCGTCCCTCCTGGTGCACCTCTGTAATCATGAAGGGTCCCCTCCATTTTTTTAGGAGCTTTTTCGTCCCTTTCGGTGGTATAACGTTCTGGAATACCCATACGTAGTCTCCCACCGAGTAAGCCTTTGCACCAGCTGCTTTCTTGTCGAATTTTTTCCTCTGCCTTGCCTGTGCCTGCTGAGTATTTCGTCTACACAAATCGTTCAACTCTTGTTGGCGTCTGATCACATCCCTCACGTAGACCTGTGGGGACGTTTTCTTTTCCTCATATTCTGGGTAGAAGAAGGTTAAGGGTAGAGACTTTTCGTGTCCAGTTAGCATCATGTGTGGACTGACTCCAGTGGTGGAGTGTTGCGTGCTGATATATGCTCCCATCACCTGTGGAAGGTATCTGTCCCAATCGGTCATGTACCTGGAACAATATACTCTCAGTATCGACACTAACGTCCTATTCTGTCTTTCCACTAAGCCATTCGTTTGAGGGTGGTATGTCGTGGAGTGAGCTTGAGCGACCTGTGAGCGTCTCATAAGCTCTTTCGTAAGCTCTCCTACGAAAGCTGTTCCATTATCCGATTGAAACGTCATCGGACAACCATGTCTTGCTATCCACGTGTTGATCAGGTGGTCGCATGTCTCTTCCGCCGAGGCTGTTATGCAGGGCACGGCCTCTGCATACTTCGTAAAATGATCTATCATGACCAGCACCTGATTATAACCATTGTCTGTCATGCATATCTTTTGGTGATCTATTTGCACTACCTCGTTGAATTCAGACGACTCGATCGATTGTAAAGGAAATCGCAACTTCCTTGGATCCTTGACCTGTTGGCATGACAGACATGCTGCTACCCATTTCTCGCATGCCTTTTTCATCCCAGGCCACTCAAAGCGCTTCAGTATCCTCTGATATACTTTGCCGATCCCCTGATGGCCCATCTGATCATGTGACCTGAATAATAGTTCTGTCTGATAGAGTTGCGGTAACACTATCGCGTTATACTTGTATAGGACTCTGTCTTCCTCTCTTCTTTTGCAAGCCACCATCCCGTCCTTGTTCAAATATAACCTCCCTTCCTTCTGCATTAAGTATTGTCTCAGGATGCGATAACTATCCTCCTCGAGGTCCCCTTTATGCGGAGAACCATTCTCGATCCACCTTTTCAGGTTGCTTGTCATGCGATCATTTCTCTGCGCCCTTAGAAGGTCCGAGAGTCTGTATCTCGCCTTCAAGTACGTCTTCATGACCCTCATCTGACTATTCAGCTCGTTGGGCTGATGTGTGTCTTCTTCCATCTTAACGCACCAAATCTTCGCCAACGGTTGTGTTTCTTGTTCAAACGGCTGAAGATCAGTCCTGACTACCTCTTTCTGCGGCAACAGGCTTATCGAACGTTTCGATACCGCTATCGTCTCCAAGTCATTCGCTGCGTTGTCAAAGACTCTTTCGCTTGGTATTAGGTAGCGATCACTGTCAGGATCCTGGTACACCTCTCTGTCCAGGTCCCTTGCCCGAGTTTCCACTAGTAGCGTGTGTATCGCCAGTTCTGACAGTTCTGATCCCGAGCTCGAATTCCTGTCTGAATAGGTGTCCATTCCTGAGCTTCCTGAATTATCATCCGTCGAAGAGGTTGTGCTGGAGACTGCACGCTCCTCCAGATCATGTCTGTGCTTCCTTCGCATCCACCTGAACTCCCCGGACAAAACCTTGTTCTCTAGGTCCTGTTTCTCATCTGGAATTTTCCCGTCTATCTCAGACTCCCCGGACAAATTTTCTTGTCCCGGGTGTTGATCTTGTGATCGCTGGTTCTTCTCATTATCCGTCTCCCCGGACAAATAGTTTTGCAGCAGATTTTGTTCCACCTCAGCCCCCTTATCCCGGTCCACAAAGGTGACGGTTTTCTTTCGCTTGCTGCTCCCCTGTTCTTTCTGTCCGTAAGAAGTACTGGTTAAAATCTCTAGGGGTATTGAGGATACTAGTTGCTGAACTATTGTCCTACAATCCCTCTCGTTCTCTTCGTGCTGTCGTCTGGACGGCATGATCTTCACTTTCTCACTGACTGTTAGCTATGCCACTGCTGCTGTCCACTCGGGGTCATCTCTGGTCACTTCTCTTTCTAACAATCCACCCAGCATCCGCATCACTTGCGGTGTGACTTGCACCGTTTTATCCAATAATGAGAGGCTGTTTATGTTCATGCGAGAGAGTTCTTGCTGGACCAGGTTCGAGCGCAGCAACAGATCCAAGGGGACTGGGTCCTCCTTGGATAGGATCTTTATCTCGGCTGCTTTCTCTACAGGTAACTCAGGGTGCCCTGGAATTGGATGTCCAGACTTATCCAACCATCTCGTTAAGGGAAGCGCTTCATAAGTTTCTTTGTCCAGAAACGAGAATCACTCCTTTATTTCCGCCTGATTGGTCTGCTTCTGCTCCAATCTTTCATAGAACTCAGTTTTCTTGCTGAGGCTGTCAGCATTCTGGTGTTTATCACGCATCCTATGTTCGATTATCATGTGGTAGCCATCCAGTCTTACTATCCATCTACCAATATAACTCTGATCCATCGAGTAGGTCTTCAACCAGGATAACGCTCTGTTGTCCACGCGTAACTTGAAGGGAGCGCTCCCCAAGTATGCACGGTACTTCTCCACGAAGGTGACTACTGCAAACATTTCTGCTTTTGGTGCGCCATATTTCATCTCTGTGTCACTCAAGACCTTGCTTCCGTATGCAATGGGACGGAGAACTGTTCTTCCGTTCCATTCTTGCTCTTGATGCAAGATTCCTGAGATGGCCACCACCGATGCGTCTGTGTCGAGAACATACATGCCCTTTTCTGTAGGCATGCCCAGCACTGGCGCTTCGCACAGTTCCCGCTTTATGTTCTCGAAAGCAACCTGTGCCTCATCGTTCCATTCGAACTTTTTCCCCTTGTTGCGCATCAGCTTCTGCATCGGGTACACCTTGTCCGCATATCTTTTTATGAATTCTCGGTAGTAATTGGCAAACCCTAGGAAGCTCAGCAGCTGTGTGTCCGTTCTGGGGGCCTTCCGTGTCAACACTGCTTCCACTGCTTCCGGGTCCGGCCTCACACCATGCCTATCCACCATTCTTCCCAGGTACTTTATCGAATCCCTAAGGATTTCACATTTCGATGGTTTGCACTTCAATCCTGCTCTTTTCATGCATCCAAAGACCTCATCAAGCCTATCAATGTGGTCTTCCAGGGTCGGTGTCGCTATGACTACGTCATCCACGTAACACATCACGAGATTCCCGTACTTCTTGGTCACTCTCGTCAAAGCCTGAGCCATCAGTGTTTGAAAAGTGGCCGTTGCATTGCACAAGCCGAAGGGCATCCTCTTCCACTGGTACAATCCCAATTCGCACGCGAATCCAGTTTTCTCTCTGTCCTTCTTCCGCAGAGGGACCTGCCAGAAGGCAGAACCTAAGTCCAATGTGGTGAAGAATTTGGCATCACCAAGCTTAGATAGGCTCTCGTCTATTCGCGGTATCGGGTACGCATCTTTTATCGTTACCGCGTTCAAGTAACGAAAGTCGCAACAGAATCTAAGATGCCCCCCTTCTTTTTCGCCATTACGACCCCGCAAGCCCATGGCAATTTCGAGGGTTCTATCATGTCGTATTCAAGCAACATTTCTATTTCCGCTCGGCACGCTTCCGATTTGTGTGGCGTCATTCGTCTTGCGCCTTCCCTATGGGGAACGGCGCCCTCTTCTAGTTCGATTTCGTGTTCGACGAAATTACAGCAACCGATATCCGCCTTATGTTTTGAAAATACATCTGCGTTCCAATTTAGGAGGTCCCGTAATTTTTCGAAATCTCCCTCACCTATTTTCCCTTTTAAATGTTCTATCTCTGACAAAACCGGTTTGTCAGATTCTAGTTCATATGACGAGGGGCGTTCCGGAAAAATCGAGCAGCTTGATAAGCCGTCGTCCGTTTCGGATTTCATTGAAAACAATTTATGAATAGATTTTAATTCATTAACCCTCTTTAAAATTTTATCTTTTTTGGCATGATAAGGACAGTCTTTCACACTATATTTTTTCAAGTTTTGTGTCTCCTCATAGTCGGTCCTCATCGGCAAAGCGTAGCCAAGCTTCTTTCCACGCTGGATTGAAACCGTGGTGTCCAGTGTGTTCAACAACACACTGACACACAGTCCGTTTCGCGTTACCGAGAAGCTCCGGCCTAAAATAACTGAACTCTGACTATTTGGATTCGGTACTAAGCAAACCTGTTTACTATCACTTAACGAATTCAAATTTCTCATTCTAAAAATTGCTACCACAGCTTGTCCTGGTTGTAATTTTACTTTTCCATCCAAAAAAATTGGTACCTTGTTTTCGTCTGTTATTATCCTATTAATTGGTCTCTTAACATACTTTCGGTCCGGGTTTCTAATCCGTATCAGACCGTTGTTCAAGTCAATCATCACGTCAAAATTCCTGACAAAATCTCTGCCCAAGATGAATTGGTCGGCGTCGTCCAGATTCTCTACCACCAGGAAGCTCATCCAAAGATCCCGTCCTCCCATGTGGAGGACCGTTATTGGTGTTCTTCCGGCCACGTAGATAGCTCCTCGATTGGCGGCGGCCAGTCGGAGATTCGTTGGAATTAGATCTTCCCGCGTGAAGCCCATTCTTTCCCAAGTTTTTATCGGCATCACACTCACTACCGCTCCTGTGTCCAGAAGCCCTGTGACTCCTAGTTTTGTTCCGTTGATGTCGAGCAGATGTGCAGTCACATCTGCTTCATACCCAATGTGTACTGCGTCTTGTTCCATCATGGCGTCATGGCCTATCCTGCGGACTTTGAGTTCCTCTTCTCCCAAATAGATCTGCCCCATTTGGTCATCATCTGTTGTTACATAAGTCCTGGTGTAGATACTGATTCCATCCACGTTCAGCATTACTTGATACGGCCCATAGACTTCTAGGTAGCGTCCATGAAGTTTCTTCATGCGAGGGCCACCCGTCGTTAGTAGTGCTCGCACAGCTCTCGACTCGGTGCGTGGCTCCACCTGCCTCAGATAATCTGCATATGTGTCCAAATGCATCAAAGTGAACTCGGATGGTTCACTCAGATTTCTGATCACCTGATGTCCAGCCACTGAGATTATCGACTGTATCTTGCTTCCTTGCGGCACCATGCCGAACCTCTGACCGGAGATCACATTAAGCTTCATGCTCAAACTGCTTGGTGCTTTCGTTTCTTCGAACTCCGTTGCTTCGAAGGTATCAGTTGCTCCTGAAGTTTTTCATTCTCCAGTTCAAGTTTCACTTTTTGTTCGATCTCTTTCGTCACCAATTCCTGCTGTACTCTATTTAGAGCATCCCTCGCGGCTGCCCTATAATCGATCTTGAAGTCATCAGCCGCAGTTGCTGGTTCCGGCTCAACTGTCTCCTCTGTTACCGCTTGCATTTTCTTTGCCGCCAGCTCTTGAGGTTTATCCTTTCTGCGTGTCTCCGCTTCACTCAAAAGTCGAGCCTTGCTGGCTTTCACTCCTGACAAAGCTTCTTCATGCCTTGGATGCTTGATGTCTGCCACTGCATCCCAGAATTGCGGACAATCTGACTTAAAATGACCTTCCAAGTTGCAAAAGAAACACCTCGGGCCGAATTTCGCAATTACTCCTCTCATGAAATCCTCATGATCCAATTCTGACGCATCTTCGTCCTCGAGGCTAAAGCCTATTGCTTTCATGCCTTGTTTGTAAGCTGGGCATGCTGACACATGATGGTCCGTTGAACTGCAATTGGCACAAGAGCGTCTCTTGTCCATATCATCCCTCGGTTTGTACCAATTGTTCCCTTGGTTTGCTGGTCCGTTGTTAAAATTGCCATAATTGTTCTTGTAGTATCCAGCTCTCGAAGGAGGTTTCAACAAAAGATATTCTTTTGATTTGAGCCTCAACTCCTCCGGTGTTGGCGCATTAGTTGATAGTGGTGTGTAATGCGTTGCTAGCATCTTACGAAGTTCATCATTTTTCACACCATCGATGAATTTTGAGGCTACCGCCAGGTTCATCCTTCGGTTTGACTCATCCGGTTGGCTGCGTCTTCTCAGCATTTCCAAATCATCGAGAAACTTGTCTATTGTTTCATCTTCTCGTTGCCTCCGTTTCTCGAAGCGCATCATCGCCTGGTGCCCCTGCACCCCAGATCCGAAACGGTTTAACAAGATTTCGAAGATTTTCTCAGCAGCGTCACGTTGATATTGCTTCTTGGCCATGACACAGTTCAGGGCTGTCCCTTCCAAGTTGCTGGTGAGCGCACTGCATTCCTGTCTCTCCGACAAGTCCTCTTCCTCGAAATACAGCTTCATTACCTCTATCCAGGTATCAATACAGCCATCAGATTCGTCTTTGTAGCGTCTTGGTTTCTTAAAGACTCTTCTGGACTTCTCACTGCGTTCATTGGTTCTGGATAACCTTCTAAGGAATGTCTCCAATGACCTGTTTAGGGGTTCAAATGCCGTGGCCATTGCCGTAGCATCCCTTGAGTGTCCCGCCTGAGTGTCCTCACACCTCGTCTGAGGCTCTGTTTGCGGTGCATCCCTGCAATCTGAATCGCCGTGAGTGTTTCCCGCTTGGCCCACATGACTCCTCCTCGGGCTCGCATGCCCCCTGTTGCCGGAATCACTTCTCCCAGTCGCATGTGTGCCTTGCGTTGGTCGTTCGTTAGAGGTTTGTCTGTTCCCCGTTGAAATTCTTCTACTTTTCGGGCCCCATGTTCCATTACCCCTTGTGGCATAGCCTGATGAACTGCCCCTGCCTCTAGTGGATCCATACGTCCTCCTCTTTTGATGTTCATTGAAGTTCACCCTCGGTTCCCTGCTGGGACCTCCCGAGTTCGGTTCTCCTTCTTTTGGTCCACTCTTGCTGCTTAGTAGCTTGTCCAACCTATCCATGATAGCCTGAGTTCGCCTCTCCATCATCGCGTCTATCTTTGTGTCAAGAGTCCCAAGAGACTGCTCTTGTTGAATTCTTAATTTCTCCATGTCGTCTCTTAAGCGTAACTCTCGCTGTTCCGCCTCTCTTGTCATTCGCGACAAGTTCCTCGCCATATGTTCGTCCGTTCTTTCTTTCAAGCGTTTTTCGCTCCTGCTAACTTCTTGTCTGTTGCGGTTTATTTCTTCCCGCAGACTTTCTCTTTCAATGTGAACTGCTCTTTCTAGTTCACTCATCCTTATTGACATCTGTTCGTTTTGTTCTCCTAAACTGTCCACTATGTTGTTCAAGGCTTCTTCGAGTGTTGCCCCGTTATTCACGAGTGGCGTTACTAGTGGCGGTGCAACCCTGTCGGTCCCAGGTAGCTTCGTGCTGGTCGAGATCCGGGCCTTGACTCTCTGTCTCGACGTCTTTTCCTTATCTATTTCAGGATCCGCTAACGCGTTGCCTAGCCCTCTGGTTCTACTCTCTCCAGTTTGTGGCTCTGAACTTGTCCTAATCGCGAAGTCTTTTGACTGGCCCGGTGTGTTTGCCTCTTTGCTTATCGTTGTCACTACACCAAATTTGTGCATGGTTCCAGTCTCTCTTCCGACGTGTGCCTCATTTTCCTGGATCGAACTATTGAGGCTGACTTGAGATCCAAAGTCCCCTTGCTCCTCTTCATCCTCTTCCTCCTGGGATTCACCGTTGTTTCCTGCTCCTCCTCCCATGCTGAATGGAAAGATGTTTCTGAAAGTGTTCTTCATTCTTTCTGAGAATGATGATGACGTTGTTTGTTTCCCAGTTCCGCCTGCCAACATAGTGTTGTCTGTCTGGAGATCTTCTAGTTGCCGCTATTTCAGTTGAGATGTCGGACAGTTCCGACATCTCCTCTCGATCCAATGTCCCGGTGGAAGTGGCAAAATCATGGCCTTGTTCTACCGGGGTAGATTCACTCGCCAGTCTTCTGCCTCTCCCTTCCAGTCCATGTACTTCCTGGTTGTTATTCATGACCTGGTCTGTATTGACCTCCACTACCAACATTTCTTTTCTCTCTTCTGAGGTCTTCTGACTTCTCGCTTCAACCATTCTGCCTGAAACCGTCTCCGCTTTGTCGGTCCGTGCTCGTTTGATCCAATCCACAAAAGGATCGGTCATCGTTTTTCTTTGCTTTTTAGGTATGAATTTCCTAGAGCTATTACCTCGTTTAGGTATCCTTGACTTGTCTAGATTCATTCTCAATTTGTCACTTCTTAATGCCTATACACTTAATTCGATTGCTAGTGACCTTATAGTTTTATTAACAATAATAATGACACAACACAATAAATTTCACAAGATTCTATTAAATAGTGACCACGAATCCCTGTATGTTATCAGAGTACAGTTTGTATAAAATTTATTCACACTTACCGATTATCGGTCGTAAGATTTGAAAACTAGCACAATATGATGTTATCAGTCAATTTAAAAGATAGTGTACTCACTACCCAGTCAAGCACAGTTTACGTTGATTTAAAATCAAAAACAAAAAATATAATGACAGAATATTAATGCCTCTATGAAAAAAAAACGTATGTGTGATGTACTCTTAGTCGGTCGCAGTACAATAGTCGAACGTGTCTTTTAAAGAAAAAGCTTTCCCCGCTCGGTGCTGCACCAAACAGACAAAACTTTGAAGGCAGTAATTTTCTCAAGTGGGCGTCTATTGCACCCACCGAGTACTGTATTACCTATCTGCCTTCGGACTGCCCGAGCTAGACCTACTAAAATCCTCAGGGCAGTCACTTTTCACAAAAACGTATTATGTTGCAATCCACACCAATGAGTCACGCTCTTTTTAATATAGACTTAGTGTCGCGATTATCCGAGTTCAGGCCTGTTTTGTTTTGGTCTGGTTCTTATTGACTTATTGAAAGGCAAGTTACCAGTGCAGTCACTGATACCTAGCCTGTGTGCTAATAACCTAATACCTCTCACTTTAGTTTCTTCCGTCTACCTAAGTCCTCTAATAAAATAATACCCCTCCGGATTGGCACAAATAGGACCCTTCCGGACTAACAAAATCTAGACCCTTCCGGATTGGGACCCCTCCGAGTTAGTTAACACAAGACCCCTCCGGATTTGGACCCCTCCGAATAAGCAACTATAAGACCCCTCCGGATTCGGACCCCTCCTAACTTGAAAATTTTTTTGCAAAAGTAGCTTTTCGGAGATTTCCTTCTTTCAACCTATACCCCTCCGGATACGCTCTCCGATGCAATTTTGCTTTTTCAATTAACTAGGAAGGGTGTACTACTTTCCTAGACCCTTCCGGATTGAAGTTAAGCCTCTTATTTGACAATTCACACTAACGGTGAAGGGTCTTATCGCTCGCCTAACTTCGGCTCGATTAAGGTTTTGCTGTGCCCCTAGCCTTCCCTTTTCGTCTGGAACAGCCTAAAGTTACTTTATTCAACCGCTATTACCTTTTGGTAGGGGTATAAGGGCTCTTCTAAAAGAAACTTATAAAACGTGAAGGGTGTACCCTTCCAAATTGAGGAGTTTTGCTAAAAACAATCTCAAAAAAATTTCACGCTTACTTTTCCGAAAAAACTTTTGTCCCTATCAGTAAGCTCAGCTAATTTCTGATCTATTGGTACCAAGATCAACTTGATATGCCTAGTAGTTCCAAAGTTATTAACCAAAACGTCTTTTTTCTAAACTCAAGAAAATTCTCTCTTATAGGTTCCTCCTAACTTTTTCCGCAAATCTGGTCCTTTCGACCTAAAAATTTTTGATCCGAGCTCAGAAGGCCTATACTCTTCTAGTTCATTGCAAAAGACCCGATCTAAAACGCTTTTGTTGAAAAAGTTTGCGAAAAACTATGCTACCTGTACCCCTCCGGATTGATGAATCCACCAAATCAAACACGTTAAGTTCGATTTCTCTGCAACCCGGAAGGCTTTCGGGTAGCAGCTTTTAAAACTTGTAGATTCACTAGTGGACGTTGTCCGAACAACTATTTTTACTGTTGTAACTCAAAAATTTCAAAAAAGTTTCTGAATTTTTAGTGTTTCGGTTTCTCAAAATCCACGAAAATTCGGTTTTTGGTTCCAAAACAGTTCCAACCACTTCCGAACTAAACTTAACCGGTTCTATCTATTATGGTAGTGCAGTTACGATGTAACACACTACTTTAGCGCTTTTTTCCGTTTCAAAAAATATCGATATTTCAAAAATCGCGACTTGTGGGGGAATCAAAATATCGCTATTTTGACCCTAAAAACCGGTCTGTTTTCGATGTTTTTCACTGAAAAACGATATAAGACTATTAATATAGGCTATGTAATTAATAATATTAGTAATACAATACCCCTCCGGGTTTGTTTAATATCCGAATTAAGGTGCTTAACTCGGATATTCGCAGTTCGGTGAAGGGTCACTACAGTGCAGCACTGTCGAGCCCCCCACAGATTACTATCTTAACTTTTGTACCAAAAGGGACACAAAACTTGCTAACGATACCCAACAGTCGGTTGTTGTTGTCGTTGAGCCCCTTCTTGTTGTTCCTTGTACTGCTTGCCGGATCAGTCTTCTCCCAAGACCCTTCCGAATTGAGCGCAAATCAGCTGACCCTTCCGGATTGAGCGCAATTTATCATTAAGGTGCTTAAATGCTCAAATAACCCTACAGTACAAGCCTCACAAACGGGCTACAAAACTGATCGTAACGATCCTGACTGATATAAATGCCTGTAACAACAATATATCTATCAACAACAAACGGGGGGGTCGGATCACATCTTGTCTGGGGGGATGATTTCTACTAAATTTTTATTTTTTTTACTGTTTTTGGTTTTTTCGGTTATTTTTTATGTTTTTTGTTTTTCTTGGGTACTATACTACTTTTCGTTTGGTTTTATATATATCTTTAAGTGTTTTTGGTCACAAACCTCTCATGGAACGAGGGAATGGCCGATCCCCCCACCCTTCCTGATTCGTGAGTTTTCGGTCTTAACTAAGTTAAAAAGCTATTCACGGTAATCCGGAAGGCTTCCGCGTTCCGAACTACCCTTCCGCCCCGGCGGTTTAGGCCTATTAAGGGCGTTAATGTGAGAATCCGCTCGGCGCGGAGTGCTTGTTAACGGTTCTGCCGGTCATGATGTTAAAAAAGAATAACACCCAGGAGCCCCATAAAAACATCTATGTAACATTCGCCCGGAAGATACATATCGACGGAAAACAAAACTAAGTCTTAAGACGACTGGCTAACGTCTAAACAGAGCTTTGCATGCTTTTCACCGTCTCTACCAAGCCAGTACTTTTCGGTGGTCTTTTCCAACATCGGGTCGACAAAAACGTTACTGCTTTCGGCTTCGGTCAAAACACCCAAATTAACTAAATTACATGCAGAAATAGTGAGCTCATGGCTGGGTCTCAGTATCCCCAGACCACGAGGTCACTCCTAAAAACAGGGCTACTACTATTTATTATATTACTATTGTTTTTTTTCAGTAGATAAAAATCATCATCTCCATCGAAGATGGATCAACCCTTTCCCCCAACTCCTAGCTTCTCATCCTTATCAAAATGAATCTAGATGTTAATTAAATTCAAATCAGGACATGACAAGAAGCTAAAAGTCTATATAACAGGCTAAAAGTTTCAGTCCCGAAACCCTTCCGGATTCTTGAATCCACTGAATCAAGCTCGCTAATCTTGATTTCTTCTTAATCCGGAAGGCTGTCCTCCACCCTTCACCGTTGTCTGCAACGGCCTGGCAACTATTGTAGCGACAAAATAGTTGCAACTCGGAGTGTTCACTGCTATTCCTGCAATCTGCTATTGTTTTTTCTCACAATTTTTGTACTTATCGTCCGCGCAACTAATGTTGTTGTGTTGTCTTTTAGCTTTTCTGCCAAAATGGCCGTTTCTGACGTTTCTCAGAAAAATGGCGTCATAATTCGAATTTTTAAAATTTTAAAATACCAGAATATTCTAGCCCTCACCGTTTGGCCAATCGTTCCAATAACGTTCTTAATTCTTAATAATCACCAATCCGGAAGGCTCGCTGCTAAAAATTCGAATTCTGCAGAGATTGCATTTTTCACATTCTGGTCGAATGTCACATACTCCCCGGACAGTCCGGTCAATGTCCTCATTGAATCACGCAATGTTCGTAAAATAGATACAGTGTCATCGAACAGAATTTACAAAATGCACGAAATTACTTAGGGTTAGGGTTAGGGTTAGGGTTAGGGTTAGGGTTAGGGTTAGGGTTAGGGTTAGGGTTAGGGTTAGGGTTAGGGTTAGGGTTAGGGTTAGGGTTAGGGTTAGGGTTAGGGTTAGGGTTAGGGTTAGGGTTAGGGTTAGGGTTAGGGTTAGGGTTAGGGTTAGGGTTAGGGTTAGGGTTAGGGTTAGGGTTAGGGTTAGGGTTAGGGTTAGGGTTAGGGTTAGGGTTAGGGTTAGGGTTAGGGTTAGGGTTAGGGTTAGGGTTAGGGTTAGGGTTAGGGTTAGGGTTAGGGTTAGGGTTAGGGTTAGGGTTAGGGTTAGGGTTAGGGTTAGGGTTAGGGTTAGGGTTAGGGTTAGGGTTAGGGTTAGGGTTAGGGTTAGGGTTAGGGTTAGGGTTAGGGTTAGGGTTAGGGTTAGGGTTAGGGTTAGGTTAGGGTTAGGGTTAGGGTTAGGGTTAGGGTTAGGGTTAGGGTTAGGGTTAGGGTTAGGGTTAGGGTTAGGGTTAGGGTTAGGGTTAGGGTTAGGGTTAGGGTTAGGGTTAGGGTTAGGGTTAGGGTTAGGGTTAGGGTTAGGGTTAGGGTTAGGGTTAGGGTTAGGGTTAGGGTTAGGGTTAGGGTTAGGGTTAGGGTTAGGGTTAGGGTTAGGGTTAGGGTTAGGGTTAGGGTTAGGGTTAGGGTTAGGGTTAGGTTAGGTTAGGGTTAGGGTTAGGGTTAGGGTTAGGGTTAGGGTTAGGGTTAGGGTTAGGGTTAGGGTTAGGGTTAGGGTTAGGGTTAGGTTAGGGTTAGGGTTAGGGTTAGGGTTAGGGTTAGGGTTAGGGTTAGGGTTAGGGTTAGGGTTAGGGTTAGGGTTAGGGTTAGGGTTAGGGTTAGGGTTAGGGTTAGGGTTAGGGTTAGGGTTAGGGTTAGGGTTAGGGTTAGGGTTAGGGTTAGGGTTAGGGTTAGGGTTAGGGTTAGGGTTAGGGTTAGGGTTAGGGTTAGGGTTAGGGTTAGGTTAGGGTTAGGGTTAGGGTTAGGGTTAGGGTTAGGGTTAGGGTTAGGGTTAGGGTTAGGGTTAGGGTTAGGGTTAGGGTTAGGGTTAGGGTTAGGGTTAGGGTTAGGGTTAGGGTTAGGGTTAGGGTTAGGGTTAGGGTTAGGGTTAGGGTTAGGGTTAGGGTTAGGGTTAGGGTTAGGGTTAGGGTTAGGGTTAGGGTTAGGGTTAGGGTTAGGGTTAGGGTTAGGGTTAGGGTTAGGGTTAGGGTTAGGGTTAGGGTTAGGGTTAGGGTTAGGGTTAGGGTTAGGGTTAGGGTTAGGGTTAGGGTTAGGGTTAGGGTTAGGGTTAGGGTTAGGGTTAGGGTTAGGGTTAGGGTTAGGGTTAGGGTTAGGGTTAGGGTTAGGGTTAGGGTTAGGGTTAGGGTTAGGGTTAGGGTTAGGGTTAGGGTTAGGGTTAGGGTTAGGGTTAGGGTTAGGTTAGGGTTAGGGTTAGGGTTAGGGTTAGGGTTAGGGTTAGGGTTAGGGTTAGGGTTAGGGTTAGGGTTAGGGTTAGGGTTAGGGTTAGGGTTAGGGTTAGGGTTAGGGTTAGGGTTAGGGTTAGGGTTAGGGTTAGGGTTAGGGTTAGGGTTAGGGTTAGGGTTAGGGTTAGGGTTAGGGTTAGGGTTAGGGTTAGGGTTAGGGTTAGGGTTAGGGTTAGGGTTAGGGTTAGGGTTAGGGTTAGGGTTAGGGTTAGGGTTAGGGTTAGGGTTAGGGTTAGGGTTAGGGTTAGGGTTAGGGTTAGGGTTAGGGTTAGGGTTAGGGTTAGGGTTAGGGTTAGGGTTAGGGTTAGGGTTAGGGTTAGGGTTAGGGTTAGGGTTAGGGTTAGGGTTAGGGTTAGGGTTAGGGTTAGGGTTAGGGTTAGGGTTAGGGTTAGGGTTAGGGTTAGGGTTAGGGTTAGGGTTAGGGTTAGGGTTAGGGTTAGGGTTAGGGTTAGGGTTAGGTTAGGGTTAGGGTTAGGGTTAGGGTTAGGGTTAGGGTTAGGTTAGGGTTAGGGTTAGGGTTAGGGTTAGGGTTAGGGTTAGGGTTAGGGTTAGGGTTAGGGTTAGGGTTAGGGTTAGGGTTAGGGTTAGGGTTAGGGTTAGGGTTAGGGTTAGGGTTAGGGTTAGGGTTAGGGTTAGGGTTAGGGTTAGGGTTAGGGTTAGGGTTAGGGTTAGGGTTAGGGTTAGGGTTAGGGTTAGGGTTAGGGTTAGGGTTAGGGTTAGGGTTAGGGTT
>NC_087064.1:0-127927 GCF_963678635.1 Symsagittifera roscoffensis
TGTAAAATTTCTTCGAAAATTTTAAAATGAACTAAGAAACATCACATCTGGCAAGCTGAAAGCAATTGATCAGTCGCATTTGGACGCAAGATTTGCAACTCCTAGGAGTAACTTCAAATTTTGTAAAATTTTTCATTCAATTTTTTAATTCAAATTTTGAAAAACCATAAAAATTTGTGACAATTTTTTTTATATCTAAGTTTACATTGAATTAAGAAAGTCATATCTGGGAAACTGAAAGCAATTGAGCAATCGCATTTGGACGCAAGATTTGTAACTCCTGAGAGTACCCTTACAGTACCCAACTACAACGTTGGGAAATTCCAATTTTGTGAAACTTCACCTAAAGTTTTCTAAAAGGTGTATTTATTTTTGAAAATCAGAAAAAAATCACATTTCGAAAACTACCGAGCAGTATTTTGTGCCATTCTGCCAGATTGGCACAGCGCAACCTTCCGGCGGGACAGAAAAAGACGACTAAAGGCCTTAGTAGCAAGAAAGTGCTGCGAAAGAGGGTCGAAATATTCCGGAAGTTTAAATTTTTAAAATTTCGATTGACGGGCAAGTATTTCTCAGAAATACAAAAAGACGGCCATTTTGACGAAAAGGAACGAAAAAACAGTGTATAATTCGTCTACTGCAGTCACACATGAGGCTTAAGAAAAATAGGCCCTATAACCATTGGCTCAAGAGTCAGGGACACTATCTCTTGTGTTTTTCTACCTCAAATCAGTCGGAGCCAATTCGGTTCGCTTGTGACATGAGACTACGACCCGTTACAGCTTAAAGACTACTACCAAAATATCCCCCCCACTCTAGAAATAATAACGTCCCCATACTTAGGTCTCTAGATACCCAAAATACATGAACGCCGTTAAGAACCGGGTCGGAACAATCCGTTAAGTTACTTTTTATTAGACAGTGGAACTTTGATCCATTTCAGATGGATCAACCTAAAACTCGCCTTACCTCAACATAACAATCATAAAACACACTCTAGAAATTTAAATTAAGGACTCACATGTTGATGCGCTCAAGCACAGGAGGTAATTAAATGGGTGAGCAATTCTAGAAATAACTAAGATAACTAGATAAGTTCAATGTTTGTCAGTTTGAATGGCAGAGGTAAGTTTGAACTCTAGAATGAAGTTTTATGTGAACCATTGGGACACTCCAGCTGTCCACTTTTCCGTCGAAGGTTCACTCTAGTCCAGTTCGAATAATTGTTCTCTCGGGAAAACTCTGTCTTCTATTTCAGATAGGACAGCTCTACTCTTGTTCACTATGATGGAAATTGCGAATAGCAATTTCCCACTTGTTTTTTTATCTGACAACTTTCCCGCGCTTGTTATTCGATGTAACATTCGCCCGGAAGATACATATCGACGGATAACAAAACTAAGTCTTAAGACGACTGGCTAACGTCTAAACAGAGCTTTGCATGCTTTTCACCGTCTCTACCAAGCCAGTACTTTTCGGTGGTCTTTCTAACATCGGGTCGACAAAAACGTTACTGTTCTCCGGCTTCGACCAGAATGCTCAAATTAACTTAATTACATGCAAATAGTGAGCTCATGGCTGGGTCTCAGTATCCCCAGACCACGAGGTCACTCCTAAAAACAGGGCTACTACTTATTATATTACTATTGTTTTTGTTCAGTAGATAAAAATCATCATCTCCATCGAAGATGGATCAACCCTTTCCCCCCCAACTCCTAGCACCTCATCCTTGTTAAAACTAATCCAAATATCAATTAAATTCAAGTCAGGACATGACAGGATGCTAAAAGTTTATATAATAGGCTAAAAGTTTCAGTTCCGAAGCCCTTCCGGATTCTTGAAACCACTGAATCAAGCTCGTTGATCTTGATTTCCTCCTAATCCGGAAGGCTGGTTTCTTACCCTTCACCGTTGTTCGCAACGGCCTTGCATCTATTGTAGCAGCACAATAGTTGCAACTCGGAACGTTCTCTGCTATTCCTGCAATCTGCTGCTGTTTTTCAATCACGATTGTCGTTGTTATCGTCAGCGCAACTAATGTTGTTGTGTTTTCTCTCTCGTTTTTTGTTAAAATGGCCGTTTCAGCATTTCTCAGAAATGTGACGTCATCATCCAAATTTTTGAAATTTTAAAATACTAGAATATTCTAGCCCTCACCGTTCGGCTAAAAGTTCCAATAACGCTCTTAGTTCTTAAAAACCACCAATCCGGAAGGCTTACTGCTAAAATTCCGAATTCTGCAGAGAATGCATTTTTCACATTCTGGTCGAATGTCACATACTCCCCGGACAATCCGGTCAATGTCCTCATTGAATCGCGCAATGTTCATAAAATGGTTACAGTGTCATCGAACAGAATTTACAAAATGCACGAAATTACTTTTATCCACGTTACATCGACTCACTGCAGAATATAAATGGCATCATACTACATCATTATAGCCTTCAAATCCTCTCATTAATCTGCACATTGAGGATACAACCTAAGATAAAACATATTTTCTGACTCCCAATGTCAATGTCCCGATTAAAACTTTTTCTCTTAGATTTAAAAGGTGTTGGCTTGCAGGACAGTCCTGCCAACCAACAAGCTAAAATTATCCTACTATGCTTCTTCCCTTCGGAAATCTTGCTTGTCATTGTCCTGAATATTAAAACTAAGAAACTTTGTGGTTAGAAAGAACCATGAAACAATCTCCCTCTTCGAGAGATTGCTCAAGCTTCCACGTCACCACAAAGTGATCAGTCTTCCTAAGTGATTAAAAACCATCATGCAGGCTGGAATATTTAAATATACTCTTCTCTTAAGCCTTTCTAAATAAATAATAAGTGTCTCTAAAGCCACTTCTGCTAAAATCAAAATAAATGCAAATTTACAAATACAACAATTTCAAAACTCAACTAAATGTTTCAGTTTTCAATTACAACTTGGTTGCTTGGTTTCTCACTTGAGTTTTTCACACACATAAAACAATTCTGAGTTTTAACTTTTCTTTATCACTCCTTTGTTCTCTTCTTTTTTCGTCATTTAGAAGTTCTAAAACTTCTAAATTCTTCTAATTTTCTTTCTTGTTGCCTCTTGTTTTCTCGACCATCCATCAATGTTCCATTTCTTCCTCCTGTGATATTGACTCCGTACTTTCGGTTTCCGTGTCTTGTAGCACATCATTGGCTATCCTGACGCTGTTGGAAGCCGTCCTCCAACACTTCTGCTCTTCTACCCTCTGTTTACAGCAAGGTAGGGGATCCACGTTGGATTCTCTGTTTCTGCAGAAACTGTTGTGGAGACACAACGTCACGTTTCTCTCCAAATCTTCTTTCAGCATCTCTGCCTTCTCATTTCCACTACGCTCACTCGTCCTGGAAATTCTTTTCACGGCTGTGGTCACTGCATTCCGATGAGTCACGAAAGCTCGCTTGAAAGCTCCTGCCCCAATGTCCAGCTGATATTCACTGTACACTCTGCCATGCTTCGACATATGCTTTTTCGCATACTCGTACAACCATGCAGTCATGTTAGCTCTGAACCATGGCATCAATCGTTTTCTCGCCCATATCTTCTTCACTTCCATCGGAATGCTTAGAACTTTGCACGTTGTCTCAAAAAGATCTAAATCTTTTAGACAATCTAATTTCCGCAATTGTTCTCTCGTCGGCGCCTCCTGTCTATTATTTTCTCTCACATGAGCTTCCAGCCATCGTATCGCCATCATAACTCCCACTATCACTATTGTTACGGGCTGTGATGAATCTGGTAAGCCCATGGAGAGCAGCTCTCCAGAGTCCCAGATCAACATCAGATTACTACGCTTGGGATACCACCAGGTCTGCAGCAAACAGTGGCAAGGAAACTTGTGACAATTTTTTTATATCTAAGTTTACATTGAATTAAGAAAGTCATATCTGGGAAACTGAAAGCAATTGAGCAATCGCATTTGGACGCAAGATTTGTAACTCCTGAGAGTACCCTTACAGTACCCAACTACAACGTTGGGAAATTCCAATTTTGTGAAACTTCACCTAAAGTTTTCTAAAAGGTGTATTTATTTTTGAAAATCAGAAAAAAATCACATTTCGAAAACTACCGAGCAGTATTTTGTGCCATTCTGCCAGATTGGCACAGCGCAACCTTCCGGCGGGACAGAAAAAGACGACTAAAGGCCTTAGTAGCAAGAAAGTGCTGCGAAAGAGGGTCGAAATATTCCGGAAGTTTAAATTTTTAAAATTTCGATTGACGGGCAAGTATTTCTCAGAAATACAAAAAGACGGCCATTTTGACGAAAAGGAACGAAAAAACAGTGTATAATTCGTCTACTGCAGTCACACATGAGGCTTAAGAAAAATAGGCCCTATAACCATTGGCTCAAGAGTCAGGGACACTATCTCTTGTGTTTTTCTACCTCAAATCAGTCGGAGCCAATTCGGTTCGCTTGTGACATGAGACTACGACCCGTTACAGCTTAAAGACTACTACCAAAATATCCCCCCCACTCTAGAAATAATAACGTCCCCATACTTAGGTCTCTAGATACCCAAAATACATGAACGCCGTTAAAAACCGGGTCGGAACAATCCGTTAAGTTACTTTTTATTAGACAGTGGAACTTTGATCCATTTCAGATGGATCAACCTAAAACTCGCCTTACCTCAACATAACAATCATAAAACACACTCTAGAAATTCAAATTAAGGACTCACATGTTGATGCGCTCAAGCACAGGAGGTAATTAAATGGGTGAGCAACTCTAGAAATAACTAAGATAACTAGATAAGTTCAATGTTTGTCAGTTTGAATGGCAGAGGTAAGTTTGAACTCTAGAATGAAGTTTTATGTGAACCATTGGGACACTCCAGCTGTCCACTTTTCCGTCGAAGGTTCACTCTAGTCCAGTTCGAATAATTGTTCTCTCGGGAAAACTCTGTCTTCTATTTCAGATAGGACAGCTCTACTCTTGTTCACTATGATGGAAATTGCGAATAGCAATTTCCCACTTGTTTTTTTATCTGACAACTTTCCCGCGCTTGTTATTCGATGTAACATTCGCCCGGAAGATACATATCGACGGATAACAAAACTAAGTCTTAAGACGACTGGCTAACGTCTAAACAGAGCTTTGCATGCTTTTCACCGTCTCTACCAAGCCAGTACTTTTCGGTGGTCTTTCTAACATCGGGTCGACAAAAACGTTACTGTTCTCCGGCTTCGACCAGAATGCTCAAATTAACTTAATTACATGCAAATAGTGAGCTCATGGCTGGGTCTCAGTATCCCCAGACCACGAGGTCACTCCTAAAAACAGGGCTACTACTTATTATATTACTATTGTTTTTGTTCAGTAGATAAAAATCATCATCTCCATCGAAGATGGATCAACCCTTTCCCCCCCAACTCCTAGCACCTCATCCTTGTTAAAACTAATCCAAATATCAATTAAATTCAAGTCAGGACATGACAGGATGCTAAAAGTTTATATAATAGGCTAAAAGTTTCAGTTCCGAAGCCCTTCCGGATTCTTGAAACCACTGAATCAAGCTCGTTGATCTTGATTTCCTCCTAATCCGGAAGGCTGGTTTCTTACCCTTCACCGTTGTTCGCAACGGCCTTGCATCTATTGTAGCAGCACAATAGTTGCAACTCGGAACGTTCTCTGCTATTCCTGCAATCTGCTGCTGTTTTTCAATCACGATTGTCGTTGTTATCGTCAGCGCAACTAATGTTGTTGTGTTTTCTCTCTCGTTTTTTGTTAAAATGGCCGTTTCAGCATTTCTCAGAAATGTGACGTCATCATCCAAATTTTTGAAATTTTAAAATACTAGAATATTCTAGCCCTCACCGTTCGGCTAAAAGTTCCAATAACGCTCTTAGTTCTTAAAAACCACCAATCCGGAAGGCTTACTGCTAAAATTCCGAATTCTGCAGAGAATGCATTTTTCACATTCTGGTCGAATGTCACATACTCCCCGGACAATCCGGTCAATGTCCTCATTGAATCGCGCAATGTTCATAAAATGGTTACAGTGTCATCGAACAGAATTTACAAAATGCACGAAATTACTTTTATCCACGTTACATCGACTCACTGCAGAATATAAATGGCATCATACTACATCATTATAGCCTTCAAATCCTCTCATTAATCTGCACATTGAGGATACAACCTAAGATAAAACATATTTTCTGACTCCCAATGTCAATGTCCCGATTAAAACTTTTTCTCTTAGATTTAAAAGGTGTTGGCTTGCAGGACAGTCCTGCCAACCAACAAGCTAAAATTATCCTACTATGCTTCTTCCCTTCGGAAATCTTGCTTGTCATTGTCCTGAATATTAAAACTAAGAAACTTTGTGGTTAGAAAGAACCATGAAACAATCTCCCTCTTCGAGAGATTGCTCAAGCTTCCACGTCACCACAAAGTGATCAGTCTTCCTAAGTGATTAAAAACAATCATGCAGGCTGGAATATTTAAATATACTCTTCTCTTAAGCCTTTCTAAATAAATAATAAGTGTCTCTAAAGCCACTTCTGCTAAAATCAAAATAAATGCAAATTTACAAATACAACAATTTCAAAACTCAACTAAATGTTTCAGTTTTCAATTACAACTTGGTTGCTTGGTTTCTCACTTGAGTTTTTCACACACATAAAACAAATTCTGAGTTTTAACTTTTCTTCATCACTCCTTTGTTCTCTTCTTTTTTCGTCGTTTAGAAGTTCTAAAACTTCTAAATTCTTCTAATTTTCTTTCTTGTTGCCTCTTGTTTTCTCGACCATTCATCAATGTTCCATTCTTCCTCCTGTGATACTGACTCCGCACTTTCGGTTTCCGTGTCTTGTAGCACATCTTTGGCTATCCTGACGCTGTTGGAAGCCGTCCTCCAACACTTCTGCTCTTCTACCCTCTGTTTACAGCAAGGTAGGGGATCCACGTTGGATTCTCTGTTTCTGCAGAAACTGTTGTGGAGACACAACGTCACGTTTCTCTCCAAATCTTCTTTCAGCATCTCTGCCTTCTCATTTCCACTACGCTCACTCGTCCTGGAAATTCTTTTCACAGCGGTGGTCACTGCATTCCGATGAGTCACGAAAGCTCGCTTGAAAGCTCCTGCCCCAATGTCCAGCTGATATTCACTGTACACCCTGCCGTGCTTCGACATATGCTTTTTCGCATACTCGTACAACCATGCAGTCATGTTAGCTCTGAACCATGGCATCAATCGTTTTTCTCGCCCATCTCTTCTTCACTTCCATCGGAATGTTTAAAACCTTGCACATTGTCTCAAAAAGATCTAAGTCTTTTAGACAATCTAATTTCCGCAATTGTTCTCTCGTTGGTGCCTCCTGTCTATTATTTTCTCTCACTGAGCTTCCAGCCATCGTATCGCCATCATAACTCCCACTATAACTATTGTTGCGGGCTGTGATGAATCTGGTAAACCCATGGAGAGCAGCTCTCCAGAGTCCCAGATCAACATCAGATTACTACGCTTGGGATACCACCAGGTCTGCAGCAAACAGTGGCAAGGAAACTCGTCATGCGTCAACATGATGCTCCTCCAATTACGTTTTCCCGAAGCTTCCAGCAATGGTCCCACTTCCATCATCACTCGGTGGATTTCATCATTCTCATCTACTGCATTGTAATCTGTGACAGTTGATCCTCTCTGTTTCTGTTTTTCGAAGTCACTGAAGTTCCCGCTCACATATCCCATGAACTTCTTTCCTAGTATTGACTACAACTCTTCTTTGGTTCTCTCTGGAATTGCTGAGAACATCTTACATAGTAACTCGTAAGACTTTTCAGACATTCTCGCCAATCTCACACACTTCGGCACTGAGAAGGCTTGATCCACAATCATTCTTGTACTCTTCACGTCCACAGCTACGAAATGTACAGGATATCTGCTCTTGCACATTGGAGCCAACGTTGAACCCACCAAATATCGTGCTCCTGTGGGTCTACAATAAGTTTCGCTGTGTCTGATGTTCATCTCTGTTTCGATTGCTTCCCTCCATTTTCCTATATACTTCTGCTCAGTCTGCAGAACTCCTGGGAATACTTCTACGCTGATGGCTGTGACCATCTCATGTTTCTGTTCTAGATTCAATAGTGACTCTAAAGAACCAAACATGCTGTAGAATCCTAGTGCAGTCACTAGATTCACATCGGTTCCTCCATGGCAATCTGCCATCAGTTCCGTCTCCGTTCTTGCTTTCATCACTATATTTCCAAACAATACTGTCAATTGCTTGTGTTGTTTCTCCAGGGTTTTCACACAGTCTAGACCTCCACAAACATGACCCTCCAGTCCACAGACTTCCGCCAGACAGCTACCAGGTTTGACCCAGTCTTCTGGTCCCCAGCCAGGCAACTCCACTTTATCTTCTCCGTTGCTCTTAGAGGCTGTTATCATCACATTATATATGATGTTGAGGTCACGCAGGTTACAGTCTGCATTCAGTTCCCTCTGTACGTCTTGTGTCGCCCGTAATATTGAGTCAGCGTTGGGACTAGGACACCATGATGGCCTCATCAACCCCCACACTGCCATCAAGCTCGTTCTCAGTAATTCATCTGAGAATCCCAACCCAATCTCCACTCTCTTGTCGGATTTTGGTACTGAAGGTGCAGTCACCTTTTCTTCCAAGACCAATCCCATTTTGGCCTGTGGATTGTTAACGCTCTTAATCGTTACAATTCTGGACGTCCAGAATCTTAGTAACACCGCCTGCTCATAATCAAAGAAGCAATCGCGTATGTCTTCACTCAGGAAAGGATTGTACGCTATCCCTATGATCCCGGATACGTAACTATATGACTTCTTCTTGATCGGTCCACAGTATTCACTGGATTTCGGCAATGCTCCCATAGATTCTTTAGTGAGTCTCAACTCCTTGTTTGAGAATCTCCTGATCTCGTCTATCTTCTTCATGGGTTCCAATTCTTCAGGTTCTTTCATGTTTACCCTCATCGGTTTACTTTGCTGCATATCCAGCATTGCTAGTAAGAACAAGGCTTCGTTCGCTCATCGCCTTCCCTCAACATTATAACACAAGTGTTTAATGCAGGTACTGAAATCTGCTCTATCAGGAATCGAATGAAACAGAGAGCGTCTCTCCGCTTCGCACACGCTACTGCTGCTCCCTCCTGGACTATCAGATCCCTCAGGTTCGTCATAAGGAAAACCTTTTCCTCTTTTGATCTCTTCCTTTCTTCTGAGTCATATTCTTCGCGAGTCAGTCCCATCATGCACCAGGCGAACCTGAGTTGTAAATCTGTCCCTTCGTAAGGTACTGCCACGAGAGCATGTATTCTTGGCGTAGTCCTCATTTCTTCTTCGAAATACCTCAATACTACTGCTTTCCATGGAAGGCTCACTAACTGCTCAATTGTTTCCGCCTGTATGTCAGACGACGCCAAAGCTCCATACGCCTTCTGCTTGAGGGTGGTGCCTTGCAACATCATTTCCAGATAACCCTCCATGGCTTTTTCGTCTTCCAGGGCCATTACATACCCTCTAGCCGAGTTTCGGTATTCCAACATCTCCATGTATCCACCAGTGGGTTCATCCATCGACACAGTCTCGGACACGGTTGGTCGGTTGTATTCCACTGGTGTTAGTTGTCCTGCAACACTTCCCTTTCCATGATTCATAGGAGATGGCTTGAAGTCCCTCATTTTGCTCTCTCCACATTGGCTGAGTATTTCCATTTCTAAAGTTGCTCCAGTCAGAGTGCGGTCACTCCTTTTGGATTCATAACCGGTTGACTTTATCCCCGCCATGAGAATGGGTGGCACCATCGCTATATCAGTTAATACTCTATCTGTGGCAGACAATTGATAATCACCTTGCCCCAAATCCATGACCTCCTCGACTCGTTTTCTTTTCGCTGAGTTACCAGCTTTCATCGATATTTCTGAATCCACTTTCTACTTTCCAATTCTCCTCGGCATCACTCTGCTGCCTAACTTCATTTTCATCGCATTGATCTTATCAATCACCATTTTCGATCGCATCGTCCCTCTCCTGGTTCTTGACAGGTACACCACCTCTCCTTCATCGTCCTGCGGTGTCATCTTGATGGGAGAATTCGCTTCACTCTCATCAGTGGCTGAGTCGATCAATAACTCACTCAGTCTCCCTTCACACTCATCAAGCTTGTCAAGTACTTCTCTCATCAAGGGTTGATTGAGACCTGTTTTGAGGATGGACTGGGTCCCATAGCTCTGAATCACGGTCCAGACTTCTTCCATAAACGCCACTCTGTCCAGCTTACATCCCGTCCTACTCTCGTGGTCTCGGTGATGTACTTCCCATTCTTCTTCGGGCAGCGTTCCCAAGAAAGGTACTCTGGCTGAGGCCTCTATTCTTCTCCTCCGAGGTGATTCCATGAGGATTCTCTGGTCGTTATTTCTTGAATTGCCAGGAGAGCTGCTCTCCGGCAAATTCTGTTTCATTTCCATAAAGGCTGACGGAGGCTCCAGTGTCGAGGTGCCTTCATCCGCTGGCTCAGTCGCCTCCAACGCATCTGCATTATTCTCAAGATCACTGAAGATATTGAAATCCAGGCTGGATGTTCCTCCTGTCGATGCCCTGTCGTCTTCCCCACCAGCTTGATCTTGTTGCATGAGTTCTTCAGTCTGACAGCTTCCACCCTGTCCGTCCTCTCCCTTTGACTTATCCTTGTTCGAGCTCAATGGTCCTTGTTCGTCATTATCGGCTTCTTCCTGGAATCTCGGTATGAGCAATATACCGGCCGATTTATCTTCCTCTTCTCCATGGACCACTTTGATTTCTTCGCAGCCGAAGGGTGCTAGGAAAGTTCTTGTCTGCAGTACTCCTCCCACTTTCATTTCCTGTTTTACGCTAGTCAGGATCAATGAGGCTTCAGGCAATTCTTTCCTGCCCCTCATTCTCATCGGAGCTAAGCCTAGTCCTTTCCATTCCTCATCAAATCTTCCAGGCTTGGGAGTCGCGGCGTTGCTTATTCGCCTTCTCGTCGCTTGATCCGTGTATGCAAATCGTGTGTACTGTAACACGGCGGCATTTTTCCCTACGAAGTATGGATCCATCGTTCCAACGAAATTCCCTACTCTCCTTTCATTGGTTTCGAATGCTCTCAACCTAGGAGTTTGTACCACGGAGACTGCTCCGAGCAAGATCCTTCTTATCAGAGGGAATTCAGGGATTGCCTCTGGTAGCTTCTTGTAATCGCCCCAGTCCTTCGTCTCTTCTCTCAATTTGTGATATGCTGCAGTGAGACGAGGTACTCTGGTTATTTCACCATTCGTTTTGTCATAGGGTCTCAGATTCCAAAGCTTTGGAAACACCTCGATGTGTCCTCTTTCTACTTCTCCCATGCGGTCACGGAAGTGATCGTCAAAGTTGATGATCGTCATTTCTGGCTCTGATATCTTCGCAAACAACAGATCTTCACTCATGAGCTCCCGCAGTGTGTGCTGCTCACACCAGTTCAGTGTACTACCGTCCACTGCCGATATGAGGTTCAGGTGCAGCACCGACCTCCTATATGCTTCCACTTTAACGTCAGGGAACGCAAACGTGACTGCTGGTCCATAGATCACTGTCACGAACTCCGTGACTCCTCTGATCAGCGCCAAGGGATCGGTCCTCATAGCCAAGCTCAGATCCGTTAATAGCGGCATGCCTCCAACATGTCGTCTAACATCTTCCTCTCTTTCAATTGTCTCGTCTTCTCCGGTTCCAAAGCGATTTTGCTGCAAGAGATATTGGATAAGAGTGTGTCTCAGATCTCTTATTTTGTTCCACGAGTCCGTGGATTTCTTCATATCCAGGTTCCTCACTCTCTCTTTCATCTGCTCTGGACAACGTGCCAGTTTCATTAGTCCTCCCAAGTTTCCGTGGGTTATTGCTATCAATGTCAGAAGTCCATCTAGTCGCAGGTTCTGTATTCCATCCGTGAGCAGTATCGCCGGTCCTTTCACGAAACTCTCCGCTCCGAATGTCACGAACAAGGCTATTAATTCCACTATAGATACTCTCACTACTGCTTGGAGGAATTCCTTTATCAAATAGTGCGAGACTTTCGGGTAAACTTTTGCCAAGAAGGACGCGGTCCATCCGGCTCCCAACCCTTCTAGCATGCTGTCTGTCCTTTCAAATCCCTCCTGTCCCTTCACTTCCTGAGTCCAGAAGGTTTCCAGAGTAATCTGACACATTCTGTTCACAAACTCAGCGGTCTTTTCTCCGGCATTTTCCGCCAGGTTCACCTCCTTCAACAAGTAGGCATGTATCTTCGTGATCATTATGGGGCCTTGCTGAAAAGCATCTGCACCTAATGCCGCTACTCTAGGATTCAGGTGTAGCCACTGGTTGGCTTCCGGCTTGGTTCTCAGAACCATCGCCTCCAGATGAGCTCTCGTCTCTAGTGAATTTTTTCTTCTTGTGTCTTCACTTGCCACTTCCATTGCTCGGAACCATAAGTCGTTGGACATTGCCGTGATCACTCGATGGTCGTCGTCTATTCCCGGTTTCAGTTTGAGTTGCCGACTGAAGTTGGACAGTTCCAACCCCAGCACTTCGTCCAACACTAACATGTGTAGCGCGTGGTCCTTGAATCCTCTCATCGCGTTTGAGATATCTGACCATACTGCAGGCAGTTTAGCCTTAAGTGGCCTCAGGTTCTCCATTTCTATCATGCGATTCGGGGCCGATATGATCACATCATATTTTCCTTCCGAAATTAAGGCTACCATTGCATACACAAACTTCAGTCCATCCGGGAGATGTGCATATCCCGGAGACAACGCAAATATTACTCTCAACGCCACTTTATTGAATGACCCCTCCTTCGTCGCATCCAACACTTCACCCATCGACTCCAGGATGTCTTTTATTGCTGGCCATACTGCGTTTTCTGCTGTTGCAGGATCTCTGAGCCTGCTCAGAAAACCTCTACTGTGTAGATGGTCAATGATGCCAGCAAACACAATCGTAATTGGGTTCATGTCTGTCTGCCTTTGTACCCCTATAGCCAAAGACACTGATTGCAATAGGTCTAGGTCGACCGCGGCCAACATTATGACGTCCGGCCAAAACAAAGACTTGGAGGTGTACACGAACTCTGAATTCGCTACTACCATGATTTTGGCCTTCCTCATCTCTGCTTTGTCATAGGCGGCGAAGATGGTCTCATCTTTCTTTATCGCTGTCAATCCGCCATATCTCTGGGCATCACCATCTTGGTTCACTAGTTTTGGGTACACTTTCTCCTTCACATGACCAGGTGGTGTCGTCAGCTGCCTGAATATCTTCACGTGTTGTCCAATTGGTGCTCTCGCCGTCAGGAATCTCCCTGGTCTCTATTCACGATTCCCCTCATCATGGTTCAATCTCACATCTTGCAACGGTCTCGCATTCACTGGTCCCATCGTGTTGTTAGAGGGCAGTCCCTCCAAATCAGCAAATCTCAGGGCCGTCGTGGAGCTGAAATTTATGCTAGCGGCTATCAACCAGTCTACGCCGGTTATCGAGTACAATCTGCTGACGGATAGCGTCGCTCCATTCAGCATCCTCCTTGCATCTTCGATGAAGCTTACTCTCTGTAGGTCCAGCTTCATTAGTTCGTCTTTGTATATATGCCAAGGAGACGGTACGGATCTCGACCACAACAATGAGCCTCTGCTCGGTCTTTCCTCTCGACTGGTACTCGTCGTCTCCGATCTAGTGTCCGATCTAGATGTGCCTGCTACTTCTTCGATTGGTTGGTTGACAGGTCCTATCCTTCTCCTAGGATGAATTGTTCTCCTCATCGGTGCTTCTCCCAACCGATCCTGCACGTCTGTTCTTCGACCTGGTTCGCTGGAGCTTTGTTGCCGGTAATTCGTGACGGCTGGGACCGTACCCAGGCGTGTTTCCAGGCTAGGAGGCACAAAGGTGGTAATCACCGCATCACTCACCGTTCCCTCTTCCTTCAGCACTCCTGTGTCAAAGAGTTCTGCTTCCAGCTCATCCAACCGTTCTTGGAAGACTCGATTCAACCAAGCTTGTCCTTCGATACTGTCGAAGTGGATGCCATCCGTGGTCAGTCTGGCCTGATCCATGGCTCTCAACTCATGTTCAATGTCCATGAGGATCATCCTTCCGGCATTTCGATTTGCTAGGTTCCTCAAGATGTTGTTCCATCTTATGACTCCCTCGTTGTGCCTTCTTCCTGATGCTGTCAGGCTTCTCGCGTTCATTGGCACCGTGCAAACGGTCAGTACCGCGCAACTGAACTTCTGCCAGAGAGTAGTGAACAAACACACCATCATTGACTCCCACAGTGCTTCCTGCTCGTCTGATCCTCTGGAGATGTCATTCGTCCCAACTGAGATCATCACATTGGGAATCTTCCCTGGATTCATCAGTTCCACCATCCGATATAATTGGGCTATCGTCGCTCCTCCAAAGGCCATCACCGTGGTGACCCACGAGGTCCTCAAATTCGACAGCACTCTGACTAAGCTGTCTCCCAATATCAGATGAGATGTCCCGAGTGGTGGTTGCTGCAGGTTCACAGCCGGGCTCCAGGTAGCTCGATTGAAGCAGGCCCTCGGATCTGTCTCCGGAACTCCCGTGAAATTATACTTCAATTGATTATTCTTCAGCACGTCTATTATGCGAGACACTTTCTTCGCTGGCATCTTTCATACTTTCCTCTCTGGGATTCTCGAGCTCCCCATGAGTGGTGTCACGTTACTTATCCCTTGTCTGATCACGGTCTGGGAGAGTTGTACTCTGCCCGTATCGTCAATCGTTCCATAGGGTGCAGTCACCCCGGAACCTGGCGCATTCTTGTTAGCGACCAGTCGTCCAGCTGTCTCTATCAGCCTCCTCACTGTCTGTTCTACGACGGGATCACCCAAGGTGTCACTAGGATCCGGGATTGTTACTCGATTCGTCTCTGCTGGAAGCCGTGTCTCCGTTGTTTGACTCATTTCTCGAGGTGTCAAGAGCTCCATCGGGGACTGCCCACGAGGAATATCCCTTGCAGGTATCACTTTCTCCACGGCCGTTGTCAACGCCACCTGCTCCGATCGCTCTTTGAATTCCTGCCTTAAGCGCTCGATCTCTTGACCCTGCTTTTTGTTGCAGTCTTCAAACAACTTTCTCCACATGTCCCGATCTTCCTCCATCTGGAGCATGCTTTTGGTCATCTCGTCCAGCTCCTTCTTCGTACTTCTCAGCTGATCATTCATCTCGTCTAGATCTTGTATGGTTTGGTTCGTCTGAACCTTCTGTGTTACTTTCGCCCTTTTTGGTGGCACAGCTGCTCTCAGTGGTGAACCAGACGAGGTCGCCTCGCTGTTCATCTCCTGATGCATCCTCGTCAACCCAGGTTTAGGCTTAGAGGGCATTGGCATCTCACCTGGTTGGTAAGTCCTAGAACTTCCCAATCCAGGCTCATTCGCCAAGTCACTCCCTGAGAGAGCCCCGTTTCTCCACCTCATCACTCTCATGTTCGGGCGGTCTAGTACTCCTCTTTCTCCATATGCTGCCATCAACAGGACTTCCGTGGGGCGGTCCCCACGGTTGTCGTGCCCCAAGATGTTGATCAGGGCGGTCAGCAACATGACCACCTCTGGGTCCTCCAGAGCGAAGTCTCGTTCGATCAGCCGACGATAGATCGCATCTACCATCGGTCCTACATATGCCTCTGCCAGGTCCATCAATTCATCTAGGTTAAAGTTGTCCATTCTATTCTTTTCAAGTTTGATTTGATTCGATTCGATATCTGACTCAAGTGAGTAATTTAAATGATCAATCAGGATCTAGAAAAGAAATCACGAATATCACACTTATCTGTTTCACCTTTCATATATCGTTAAAATTTGCTTAAAAACAGTTCAGATAAAAAGATATTTATCCTAAAATTTATTAAAATCAATTGGTTTCTAAAATTTTGGAATTCGACCTAAGATTGGACAGTCCAAACTTTGGATCTATTCCCAAGATCGTCATTTAGTTGTTCATGGTCACTAACCCCTACTTACCCATGATCTTAATAACCTAACACATAACATAACATAACATAACATAACACACATATCACATATTACATATAACTTAGTCTTTGGCCTAACACTCTCTCGCACATCACTCAGCCTATACTTAAGTAATTTTTCTTGTGTAGATATACTTGTATGTTCGTATCAGAGAATATCACGTGTACAAGCGCGTACAATTCCCGAGGATGCAGTCTTCCTCTGTTTGGATCGTACACTGGAAGCGAGAGCTCCTTCACGTCCATTTCCACAAGGAAGTCCCTCAGCCTCGTCAAAGACAAGACTAGGTTTTCTGGGTCCACGTGCTGCTTCTCTGTCGCCCTCGTTACCAAGAAGCATAAGTATTTCCCCGGTATCTGCGATACCGCCGGAGGTAAGGCTGCTACGCCCCCTATCCCTGGTCTTTGCTTCCAAAGGAATTCCACGTTTTTGTATTCTCTCTTAAAATCTGTCGTTAACGCTGTCCTAAAACTCAAGTCTGCGGTGATCGCTATCGCACATGTTCTGTTTGTGAGTATGAAATCACTGTCTGTTAGTATTATGTTACTAGAATATTCATTCGGTAAATTAAAAAATGACTCAACTAATCTGCCTATGTCAGGTTTATTAGGTTCTTCGCCTGTTTCTGCTTCTAAGTCTCCTGTTTCCCTTGCTATTCTTAACTTTTTTTATTATCAAGTTTTCAGTGTGGGTAAGTCCTACCCCCACTCCCCGGACAAAAATATCCATCGACGTCCCCGTCGATCGCATACCAGGTATCAAGTCAAGGTTAGAAGCTGGAATGAGTAGCCGTCCTTCCTGGGCAGCCCAGGAAGGATCATCTCGTTCAGTCTTGATGTATTTCATGCTTTCACGATCTACGTCTTGAATCGTGACGCTGGTCTCCTTTGGATCCGAGGTTGTTTCATTCAGCCACTCTAAGACACGCAGGTTCGTCAGGTCTTGTTCATATGACTGCTGTTGCTCATCGTCGAATTCTACCTCGGGTTTCGACCAGTCGTCAACCCACTCATCGTTGTGATCATCTACTATGTCAATGTCTTGTGACATAGTTATTTCCTCTAGACCCACTACTTCCTCCACTATTTTCTTTAGATCTATCCTATCCACTACAAAGTCGTCACCGTAAGGATTGTATTTCTTTCTTGATCTCGTCCCGTCCTTCTGACGAGTCCGCATCGTGAACGGAAGATCTGGTTCCAAGTTCTTGGGAACCTCTATCTGTTCGGGATCCTGCCAATCCTCTTCTGCGTAGGGTAAGGTTTCATCGTCCGCTTCGATCTGTTCGTTTGGATCCAGGTCCAATGGTGTATCCGTACCTTCTTCTACGACTTCGTTTCCATCATTCTTCTCCCTGGTGCCTTTTTCATTGACCTCACAAGCATGGTTCTATCAATTATGGTAGTGCAGTTACGATGTAACACACTAACTTAGCGCTTTTTTCCGTTTCAAAAAATATCGATATCTCAAAAATCGCGACTTGTGGGGGGATCAAAATATCGCAATTTTGACCATAAAAACCGGTCTGTTTTCGTTGTTTTTCACTGAAAAACGATATAAGACTATTATTATAGGCTATATAAATAATAATATTAGTAATACTATACCCCTCCGGGTTTCCTCAATATCCGAATTAAGGTGCTTAACTCGGATATTCGCAGTTCGGTGAAGGGTCACTACAGAGCAGCACTGTCGAGCCCCCCACAGATTACTATCTTACTTTTTGTACCAAAAGGGATACAAAACTTGTTAACGATACCCAACAGTCGATTGTTGTTGTCGTTGAGCCCCTTCTTGTTGCTCCTTGTACTGCTTGCCGGATCGGTCTTCACCCAAGACCCTTCCGAATTGAGCGCAAATCAGCTGACCCTTCCGGATTGAGCGCAATTTATCATTAACGTGCTTAAATGCTCAAATGACCCTACAGTACAAGCCTCACAAACGGGCTACAAAACTGATCGTAACAATCCTGACTGATATAAATGCCTGTAACAACAATATATCTATCAACAACAAACGGGGGGGTTGGATCACATCTTGTCTGGGGGGATGATTTCTACTGATTTTTTAACTTTTTTACTGTTTTTGGTTTTTTCGGTTATTTTTTTATGTTTTTTGTTTTTCTTGGGTACTATACTACTTTTTGTTTGGTTTTACTTATATCTTTAAGTGTTTTTGGTCACAAACCACTCAGGGGATGAGGGGTTCGCGATTCCCCCCACCCTTCCTGGTTCGTGAATTTTCGGTCTTAACTAGGTTAAAAAACTATTCACGGTAATCCGGAAGGCTTCCGCGTTCCGAACTACCCTTCCGCCCCGGCGGTTTAGGCCTATTAAGGGCGTTAATGTGAGCATCCGCTCGGCGCGGAGTGCTCGTTAACGGTTCTGCCGGTCATGATGTTAAAAAAGAATAACACCCAGGAGCGCCATAAAAACATGTATGTGTGCCAGTCGGTCATATTTGGAAGTTTGACCTTGAGAAGAGCAGAAAATACTTGATTTTGAAGTGAAATTTAATTTTTCAAAATTTCGAAAGGAACATGTCATGCACGATTTTCTCGCGACAACTGAAAATCAGAAAAAGAAATCAGAACAATTTTAGAACAATTGCGGGGAAGTTGTCAATTAAAAAACGAGTGGGAAATTGCTATTCGCAATTTCCATCATAGTGAACGAGAGTAGAGCTGTCCTACTTGAAATAGAAGACAGAGTATCCCCGAGAGAGCGATTACTGAAGTTGGACCAGAGTGAACCTTCAGCGGAAAGGCGGACAACTGGAGTGTCCCAACGGTCCAAGAGAACTCAAATTCTAGAGCATGAACTTATCCTTGCTGTCCAAACTATAAAACATTAAACTTCTCTTAGTTCTTTATTTCTTGAGTTAGTTACTGACTGGATTATTTTCCCAATTCTTGAGCGTGCTGATATGTGAGTACGAATTTAAATTCTAGAGTGTGTTTTATGATTGTTATGCTGAGGTAAGGCGAGTTTTAGGTTGATCCATCTGAAATGGATCAAAGTCACACTGTCTAATAAAAAGTAACCTAACGGATTGTTCCAACCCGGTTTTTAACGGCGTTCATGTATTTTGGGTATCTAGAGACCTAAGTATGGGGACGTTTCTAATTCTAGAGTGGGGGGATATTTTAGTAGTAGCCTTTAAGCTGTAACGGGTCGTAGTCTCATGTCATAAGCGAACCGAACTGGCTCCGACCGTTCTTGAGGTAGAAAAACACAAGAGATAGTGTCCCTGACCCTTGAGCCAGTGGTTATAGGGCCTATTTTTCTTAAGCCTCATGTGTGACTGCAGTAGACGAATGTTACATAGTGTTTTTATGGCGCTCCTGGGTGTATGGCGCTCCTGGTTTTTATGGCGCTCCTCCAATTGACACAGCTCTGGGCTGCATGCCCATTCTAGAGTACCGGTGGTACGGTTCAGCGGGAACGTGTAAACCTTCCGGTTGTACCGTGATAGCTTTTTAAGAAAACTCGAGAAAATTTCCTGGTGCGCTCTCCGAACGAGGCTTAGCTAACCGAGTATAGGGGGGCAACTAGGGGGACAAAAACACGAGCAAAAAGACAAAAAGCAAAACAAAAACCAAAAAAGAATAGAAAAAGGAACAAAAACAATAAAACGAAAAAAGACAGTGACTTTGACACCAGATTAGTTGGATCAAACCTTTATATTAATTAAATAGTATACCCATACTGTTTTACAAGTTCGATCGTTTCGATCAACCTAGCAATTTAAACCAGTAAACTGAATAAAGTGCCCAAAGTGGGGCGTTGTCAAGGGTTTTCAGATAGCTTGGAACTTAGCTGGACCAATAGGAGACTTGACTGGAAGAGGTGACCAGCCGAGTGGGAAAGTGGTTCAGGGACACTTGAGCTGAACCAAAAGGAGACTTGACTGGAAGAGGTGACCAGCCGAGTGGGAAAGTGGTTCAGGGACACTGAGCTGAACCAATAGGAGACTTGACTGGAAGAGGTGACCAGCCGAGTGGGAGAGTGGTTCAGGGACACTTGGCTGAACCAATAGGAGACTGGACTGGAACAGGTGACCAGTCGAGTGGGAAAGCAGCCAAGAAGGATTTGGCAATTCTCGAGTTCTCAAGTTGGGCAGAACGGGTATCGTTAGAATCCACATTACATTATAGGAGATAAGTGTAAAATTGGATAAGCGAAATCCCCCAGTTTTGAGGAACGTTTTTACTTGAGCAGGCCTGGAAACAGGTCTACGGTTTTCTCTTGAGAGGTTTAGCACCCGGCGCTTAAAGTAATTTTTAGGCTTAAGAAGGGGGGCTAGAAAGGGGGGAGGTTAGAAGGGGGGCTGGTTAAGTTAGAGGTTGGCGGTTGTAAATTGTAAAAAGGGGGAAATTAGAGTAACTAATTAGTCGACATCGTTGACTTAGTTACATTAGAAATTAACACGCGTTGGTAATATTAGGTGGAGATCCAAAATTCAACTCGAGTTAAGACTGGTACGCTGGTTGGTTTGGTAGGGGGGACCGGATATAGACAGCTTTTGTGATACCCCATAAGATCACTAGTGGGGGGAGGAAAACGCGTGGCAATTAGGTACCAGACATTTTTTTTTAGACGAAAGGTAGACATTGGTCACCTTTGAATTTCAGGTGGGCTCATTTTTCTGTTTTTATTATTTTTCTTACTTAGATTTTTGTTGCATTTTAGTGAGGATTTGTGTTTGGTTTTATACGAACAGGTGATCACAAGATACCTGCGCACCTACATTGAAATAGAAACAACCAAAAAGAAGAGGGGGGTCAGCATTTGGCTTTTAAGAGAGGGTTTTTGGGAAAATTTTACTAGAGCTTGAGTGGTGGTACAAGGTACGGTGGTTCAAGAAGACCCTACAACGAGGAAGACACTCCGTGACGAGTATTAGGATAAGACCGAGGAAGTCTTAAAACAGAGCAGTCTTGGGACAGTGGTCTTGGGACAGTGGTCTTGGGACAGTGGTCTTGGGACAGTGGTCTTGGGACAGTGGTCTTGGGACAGTGGTCTTGGGACAGTGGTCTTGGGACAGTGGTCTTGGGACAGTGGTCTTGGGACAGGGGTCTTGGGACAGTGGTCTTGGGACAGGGTCTTGGGACAGTGGTCTTGGGACAGTGGTCTTGGGACAGGGTCTTGGGACAGGGTCTTGGGACAGGGTCTTGGGACAGTGGTCTTGGGACAGGGGTCTTGGGACAGGGTCTTGGGACAGTGGTCCTGGGACAGTCTTGGGACAGTGGTCTTGGGACACTAGTCTTGGGACACTAGTCTTGGGACACCAGCCTTGGGACACTGGTCTTGGGACACTGCCCTTGGGACACTAGTCTTGGGATACCAGCCTTGGGACACTGCCCTTGGGACACTAGTCTTGGGACAGTAGTCTTGGGACACTAGCCTTGGGACACTAGTCTTGGGACAGTAGTCTTGGGACACTGGTCTTGGGACACTACCCTTGGGACAGTAGTCTTGGGACACTAGCCTTGGGACACTAGCCTTGGGACGGTAGTCTTGGGACACTAGTCTTGGGACACTAGCCTTGGGACACTGGTCTTGGGACAGTAGTCTTGGGACACTAGTGGTCTTGGTACAAGGGTCTTAGGACACTAACGGAGAGTACTGTGATAGTGACGAATAGTCTTGGGACGGTATAGAAATTGAAGTCAAATTACAACAAGTGCGTTTTAAGACAGAACAAGACAAATCGAAATAGGTAGGGTTAAGACCAAATTAAGGAAAATTTTTCGGAGGTTTTAGAAAGAGAATTGGAGAAGGTTTTTAACACGTTGTACAGAATTTGTTACCACAAAAAATATTTTTTTTTTACCCTTAGAATAGAATCGTGTATATAATAAAATTGTAAATAGAAGCAGTTGTAAATAGAAATGATGAGGCGGAGTAGGGTACCGGTGCTCGAAAAAAGGTCAAGTGGATCAAACATGAAATATAATTCATCGCTGCGCGGAACGACATCAACAGGCCCAAAGATAACAAAGAAGAACTTTTCAGTTAACATGGTCAGTACGAGAAGTGGCACCGAGAGTAAGACACGAGAAGATGTGGGGGAAAAACAGGTGGAGCCCACAATCGAAATCGACCTAGAGACACCAGACCAGAGCGTAGATGAAGTGGAGAAGAGGACAACGGAATCCACACCGATGCCCCACGTGGAAGACCAAAGTCCAAAAACCGTGGAGTTTTCACGAATAGACGCATTGGAAGACACAACAGGCAATACCCGAGAGACTGTGAAAAACGACTCTCAAGTGAAAAAGACATCCTTCACAGACAAGTTGGCAATGATGGTCGGATTCAAAGCGAAAGAAAACGTGACTGAAGAACCAAAAACAGAAAGAGCACGAACATTTGGTACAGTGAGCACGAAAGCGACAGAAGCCGGCCAGAATGAGGAACAAGCTAAAGCAGAGGCTACGGCCGAAGAGAAACCGACGGCTGACCACGAAGAGACTACCATAGAGCTGGGCGACTTGTTGGCGAAATTAAATCAAATCGACAAAAGGCTTAAGAACAGTGAAGAAGACAGAGAGGTGATAAAAAAGGAGATAAGATACAACAAACACGAGTATCTAGACAGTTATTTTAACCTAGCTAAGGCAACAGAGGAGAGACTCAAGGAAATGTCAGACAAGGTAGAAGCCACCAATGAAGAACGAGAAAAGAACATCAAAACAGACATGCAACAGTTGAAGAACCGATATGATGATGTTAACAGCCAATTAGGGAGCCTGGAAAGGAGAATGGACACAATGAGCAAGAGTCAAGCCGAGAGTTCGTGTGCAATACAGGCGAAGTTGGATGCAATCTTGAGAGGTTCTACTCCACAAGAAAGACCGACAACGGATCGTACGCAAGGCACCAGAGTTGACTTTGCAGAACCACAAAGGAACAAACGGCAATCGACACCGTTGCCCTTAACCAGGGATGCGATAAGCATAGCACCAACAGCTGCGAAAACAATAATGAAGAATGGAACGTCGAATACAACGACTGCTCCGGGAGATTCGACAGCTAACAGCAACACAGGACCGGATGCTATGACATGGGCCAGCACTTGGGAGATGATGAACAGGACTCTAGAGGCCTTCGCCACGAGGAACACTGACTCGAGCGACAGGAGAGAGGGAAAAACAAGAAAGACATTCAAGAAGCCAAAGGAATTCAAAGACGACTCCGATGGATGCATTGACACTTGGGTGGAAGTGATGAGATTACATCTAGAGCAAGATAACTTGAGTGACGAAAGGCAAGCATGTACAGCCATACTGAGCAACTTGGAAGGAACGGCATTAAAATGCGTGGTCGCAAAGAAGGAGGAAGAACGCGACACCGCGGACAAGATCTTCGAGATATTGCTGAATCGATTCGGGTCAGGCATGAAAGGCCACCAAGCGATGATGCGATTTGAAAAAAGAAGGCAGAGGGACGACGAGTCAATAGATCGGTTCCTAGATGACCTCGAGAGCTTGAGAAGGAGGAGTGACCCAGAGGAGTCGACAAATAGACGGAACTTTAGCATTGCCTCGAAGTTCATCGATGGGGTGAAAAGTGATGACTTAAGGACAATGTTAGCAACATACTACACATTGTCGAAGGACAGCGCACCCACCCCAGAAGAAATGAGACAGAAATCAAGAGAATACATGCTGATGAAACCTAAGAAGTACTCATATTCTGAAAACAGGAACACGCAAGGGGGAGGTCAACCCCAGAGGTCATCATGGTACAAACCTAGAGATGATATGGATAAGCGCAGATCATGCGCGAACTGCGGGTCAGCGGATCATCATGTGGCTGACTGCACAACGTACAAACAAGGCATGAAGAGCCTAGGTTATGCACCGGATGAGGAGGATATGAGTCAGATGGAGGAACACGAGTACTACAATGGCTTAATCATCAAGATAGGCGCCAGATGCTTCTTCTGTAACCAGGAGGGGCACTTCAGAATGGATTGTCCCTTGTTCTGGGAAGCGGTCAAGGACCAGAATCACCCCAAACATAAGTTGGCATTAGCGGCGGTGCAGAATCAGCGGAACAGGCAAAACGAGTTCGAATCTAGGAACTTAGGGGCACCAAACACCGAATTGCCGACGAAGACAGTGAAAGCTGTCACACATGTTAGCGGTGCGTTAGACTCCGCAGCCGGAAGCTCTCTAGAGATAAATTATGAGAAAGCGGCGACGGAAGCAATTGCCAAAGTGAAACAAGATCTGGCAGCAAAAGAAATAGAGCAACGACTAAAGTTGGAGATCGAAAGACAAAATTTTAACGAAGCATTAACTGGATCGAACTCAATACCAGAGGCTAGAACGGGCTCAACGAAGACTGGGAATTGTAACACCGTGAAAATGGTGACAGGTAAACCTTTTGGGATATCGAAAATCGGAGCAAGAATAATGTCGATAATCACAGTGGGCGGACACGAGGTAACCAGAAACTTGAGCGAGCCGAGCGACCAGACGATAATGCACATCGACGTGTATGCAGACTACTTGAGTGGAATAAGTCCACAAACGACTTCTAGAGCGCTCAGGGCACTACTCACGAGAGGGGGCAGCAAATCGGTACGTGTTGATAATAGGTACACTGAAGCTTATGGTCCACACGAGGTCATGCTGAATATAGATGGAATCAACATCTATACAAAGACGATGATAACATGCGACGAAGACCTAATTGGACAAATCTATGTAGGGAAAGAAGAATTGAAAGTAAGATCGATCGGACACTGTGCCATGCTTGAAGAAGATGCAATGCACATCGGGACGGAAGCAGACGTGACAGGGCACGTGCTAGACATAAATGGCAAAAAGACTCAGTTGCGTGGATTACTTGACACGGGAGCAGTCTTGAGCGTCATACCAATCGAAACATGGGAAAAGATGGGCTTTGACAAAGGTGACTTGATAGACTCGAGAATACGGCTGTCAGCTGCAAACAAAGGGGCCCTACGGGTGCTGGGCAGGACGCCGATAATAGCCCTCAATTTGGGGGAACGTAACCTGTGGATGAGCTTCATCGTGGTAGAAAACCTAGATGAATCTGACCAATTCATTTTGGGCAGAGACTTCATCAGGAATTTCGACGTAACGATTGATCTAAATAATGCAATGTTCAGGATACGGAATCCGGATGGGAGGTACGCAATCAAACCGGTAAATTTAATAATGGCGAATGAAAACAAAGCACCGGTATTCTTGAGTAGGAGAGTGAGGTTAAAAGCTAATGAAGCGGCAATCGTAAGCTTGAGGATGAAAAATTATAATGAACTAAGTGACAACAAGCAAGTGTGTATAGTTCCGAATCCCAATAGTCAAAGCGCTGCTGTTTTAGGAAGATCATTTTCGATAACGAAGAGCGGCCTCTGCGTCAGTGTCTTGTTGAATACCCTTGATATACCGATCACGATACAGAGAGGGAGGAAGCTGGGATATGCTTTACCGGTTAAAACTCGATATGAAACAATTGAAAACTCAAAACAGAATGAAGTTGTTGATTGTCCCAACCACAGGGACAAAATTTGTATCTTGAGACGATTGCAGAGAATAAAAGATTCTTCAGGTCTTATCAAATCACTTAAGTCAGAAACGGACGATGGGCTTTCGAGCTGTTCGAACTTTCCAGAGAGACCCACACTAGATGAAATGCAAATTGATAAACCGGTTCTGCCGGAGATTGAACATTTAAGGGGCAAACTGAAAGATGAACAGCTCGAAGCTATCAAGGACGTACTAGAGCGAAATGAGGAGGTCTTTTCAAGGCATAAGGCGGATATCGGGTGTTGTAATTTTGTTGAACATGAAATTGAACTTGAGGAAAACGCGGTACCACACAGGGAGGGGGCGAGGCGCATGACCCCACACAAATCGGACGCGTGTAGAAAAGAAATCGAAACGTTACTAGAGTATGACATGATAGAACCATCCAAGTCACCGTGGGCGTGTGGAGTAGTGATGGCCAAAAAGAAAGGCGACCAGTTAAGGTTTTGTTGTGACTTTCGATACCTGAACTCCGTCACGGTGAAGGATGCCTATCCCATACCTAGAATTGATGAGAGCCTCTCGAAGTTAGGTGATGCAAAATTTTTTACGACTCTTGATTTAGGCTCGGCTTTTTGGCAGGTACCATTAAGGAAGCAAGACAGGGACAAGACAGGGTTCGCCTGCGAGTTGGGTCTGTTTCAATGGAAACGGATGCCGTTTGGACTCTGCAATGCAACAGCCACGTTTCAGCGGCTGATGGCACACGCGTTGATAGGCGTGACGAAGAAGTACGGCAACCTGGTAATGTGCTACGTGGACGACGTGGTAATAGCGACGCCGACACTAGAAGACCACATCGAGAGGCTTGACGAGGTGTTCGCGTGCATGAAGAGATCGGGGCTGAAGTGTAAACCATCAAAGTGCGAGATACTCAAGGACTCGATTAAATACTTGGGAAGGATGGTAGATAAGCACGGCATTAGACCTGATCCAGACGCCGTGGAAGCAGTCCTAACCTGGAAATCACCGAAGACGGAGCACCAGCTGATGAGCTTCCTGGGTTTCGCCAACTATTATAGAGAATTCATCAAGGGCTATGCGGACAAAGTATACCCGATGCAACAACTAATGAGACATAAGGGCAAGAAGTTCACGTGGAACAACGCGGCAGAAGAGTCATTCCAGAGAATAAAGAAAGAGCTATGTGAGGCACCAGTACTGGGTATGCCGACAGAGAAGGGGATGTACGTGCTAGACACGGACGCGTCAGTAGTCGCCATTTCTGGGATTCTCCATCAAGAACAAGAATGGAATGGGAAGACAGTCTTGAGACCAATAGCATACGGGAGCAAGGTCCTAAGTGACACAGAAATGAAGTACGGAGCACCGAAAGCAGAGATGTTCGCGGTGGTCACCTTTGTCGAAAAATACAGAGCATACCTAGGCAGTGAGCCCTTCAAGCTGCGAGTCGACAACCGAGCACTAAGCTGGCTGAAAACGTACTCAATGGACCAGAGCTATATTGGGAGGTGGATAGTTCGCTTGGATGGATACAACATGATAATTGAGCACAGAACACGAGATAAACATCAAAATGCTGACAGCTTGAGTAAGAAGACGGAGTTCTACGAGAGGCAAGAACAAAGAGAGGCGGACAGACCTGAGATCAAAGACGGCTTCTCCTTTATGGACAAAGAAACGTACGACAGTCTTCCACTCACGAGATGGCTGGACAAATCAGGCAAACCGATAGAAGATCATCCCGAATTGCCGAAAGAGCCTCTTGAAAAGACCATCTTGAAGAAAAATAGAGGGATTCCGATAGGAATAATGCTCAAGTCCAAGATCGTGAGGGAGACACTCAAGGCAAAAGGTTATGATCTCATCCAGGTAGAGGAGGGAACGGTCCGAATAGATGAAGACTTAATGAGGTTGCTTGAGAAACTATCAGATGACAAGCCCGTGATCCAAGGGAAAGGTCAGGAGGCACCGGAACTAACCATACTTCGGAGAGAAGAAACAGTGAACAATACTGACGTCTCAAAAGGAAGCATCACTGATAGCAAGGAAGTTGTGCGATCACTAGTTGAAAAAATCCCCGACAAAATTCTGGAGCAGACAAAAGTCAGGGATAAGAAAGTAACATTCAGAGAAGAAGTTGAACACCGGGGACCAGATCAAGAGTCCGGGGAGTGGTCCAGATTCATGGAAGAAGACGAAACCGGAGAAGGGAAATTGTCCGGGGAGCGTGAAGAATGGGATGAAGACTCGGATGAGAGCAGCGAAGACCAAGACAGTCTATGCATGATACTGGCGGAAGAGAAGATAAGACAGCACGACAGGGAATTACAGACGGATCCATCTTCAGGGACGTACAATCTGGAAACACAAGAGGTACGAGGTGGTGAAGAGCTCGAGAAAATAGCAGTTTCAAGAAAACCACTAAGGGAACTATCGTGCAACTCAAACGTCAGAACGAATCTGGTACCAGAAGACGACATGAAAATCGTGAAAAGGATGATATGTGTGAAGCTGGGTGATGACACCCACAACCCTGGTGAAATGAATGGACAGATCATGGCGCTAAAGGAGCACGTTAAGGCGAGATACAGGCTGTCTGACCTAATAAGGGCCCAGAAGAATGACAAAATGACAAGTAACCTCTCCAAATGGATCCATTCGGGAGTCAAGGAGAAGGGGGAACTTGAGGAAGACAGCTACAAGATCTTGAGCCAGTTCTACAAGGAAAAGAGAGATTTACTTTATCACACAGCTGAAGGGGTGGTAGCGTGCAAGAGAAGAGATGAGGAAAAAATATTACACAAACACAACCTCATCATACTACCACAATTGTACCAAACGGAGGTGCTTTTCAGATCACACGACCAGATGGGCCATCAGGGGATAGATAAAGTACAACAAAGGATACTTCACAGGTTTGACTGGCCGGGAATGAGAAAAGCTTGCGAGAGATGGGTGAATGCCTGCCTAGCATGCCTTCAAGTAAAAGACCCAAGGAAGATGAAGTTTCCCCTCAAGTCTGTCGAGAGTTCGGAATTCAATGAAGTGGTGCAGATAGACCATCAGAAAATCTGCATGACAGAGTCGGGTTATAACCAAATACTAGTTATAATAGATCACTTCACCAAGTTGGCGGAAGCGGTTCCGTGCCAGACAGCCTCAGCAGAGGAGACATGTGATCACCTGATAACGCATTGGATATCGCGATATGGTTGTCCAATGACTTTCCAGTCAGACAACGGCAAGGCTTTTGTGGGGGACTTGACAAAAGAATTGATGAAAAGATCACACATTGCTCAAGCACACTCGACGACCTATCATCCACAAACCAATGGGTTGGTAGAGAGACAGAACAGGACACTGGTCAACATGCTCAGGGTGTACTGCTCGAGATACATGACGGACTGGGACAAATACCTGCCACAGGTAGTAGGAGCCTATAATAGTACTCAGCACTCAACGACGGGTATCAGTCCTTTCATGATGTTGACAGGCAGGGAAAGGGCAATGCCTATAACATTCTTTTACCCGGAGTACGAGGGGAAGAGGACGTCACCTCAAGCATACGTGAAGGAAGCGATCAAAAGACAACAAGAGCTAAACGAGCTATGTCGGAGAAACACGGCGCAAGCGCAAATGAGGCAACGCAAGAAATATGACGAAAAGATACTAAGAGCAAAACCATACGAAGTGGGCCAATACGTGTGGGTTTTCCAAAATGTCATACCGCCCAAGGGAACAAAGAAACTACTCAAGAAATGGAGAGGACCGTTCATGATTACGGAAGTACATCAACAAGGACGGTTCTATCGCTTGAGTACAGGGCGAGCAGCACATTACGAAAATCTGAAGCCTCATGTCCCGTCCCCGGAGGACTGGTGCCTGCCAAAAGACATGGAAGGTCTTGAGTACCTGGTGGTGGAACCAGCGTGCGAAGTGAATGAGAAAGGCACTAGAGAGAAAAATGATGGTAATGAGAACTTGAGTTTGGACGACAACGAAAAGATAGAAGTGGAGTCGGATGCAGGTTCATTTGTAGAAGAAGACTGGAACGACCCAGAGCAAAACGAGGTACCGAAGTGGATGGAGCCGGATCGACCAACACCACCGGAAACCAGGACTGGCAATCGTAAACGCACAGGCATGAGGTACAATAGGTACGGGGATGACTTCTTGATCGATAAGATACAGCCAGACAAGTTGGGCGATGAACTACTAAGCGCAGGCGAACTGGAAGCCGGAGAGGAATGGCAGGTCATTGACGATGGTGGACATTATCCGCAGGATGATTACTCGACGCCAGAATTGGAGACGGATCTCGAGCAGAGTGAAATAGAGAGGAGGGAGAACACGAACTTGAGGATTCTAGAGTGGATGCGTGATGTCAAGGACGAGAGCCACGAAGGACAAAGCATTCAGCAAGTCGATATATCAGCAGCAAATTACATGAAGACAGAGGACCCTCTTTTCGGATGGACAGCAACAGACAGGCCACTGGACATCCCCAAGGACAATTCAGACCCGACTACATCGACGGGGACGTCGATAAATATTTTTGTCCGGGGAGTGGGGGTAGGACTTACCCACACCGAAAATTTGATGATAAAGAAGCTCAAGGAAGTGAGGGAAACAAGCGGATTGGAACTGGAGGAAGAAGAACCAGAGCCTACCATAGGAAGGAATTTCAAAACGAAATTCGAAATACCCAATGAATACTCAGAGAACATCATGATAACAGATAGCGACTTCATCCTGTCAAACAGGACCAGCGCGATCTGCATCACGGCGGACATGAGTTTCAAATCAAGATTGGAGGCTGACTTCAAAAGAGAGTACCAGAACGTAGAGTTTCTGTTCAGACAGAGGCCAGGACTGGGAGGCATAGCAGCGCTTCCACCGTCAGTGGCACAAGTCCCGGGCAAATACCTCTGCTTCCTAGTAACGAGAGTCAACGACAGAAACACAATTGATCCCGAACACGTGATATTGGCACTGACAAGACTACGTGACTTCATGATTGAAAGAGGAATAATGGAGGTCTCGATGCCGGTGTACGACCCAAACAGGGGCAAACTGAGCTCGAGGGAATTGTACGCTATCCTACATGTGGTCTTTGCAGAAACAGAGATAATGGTGCATCTTCACAAGAAGTACTACTTGAGCATCGCCTGAGTCGGGTACATGGAGGTATCAGGTCGGGTGTGAGGGAGGAGTCTTGAGTCAGGTACTGGGGTGCGGCGCAGGTAAAGGGATCTTAAGATGTGATTGGCATGACAATTGAATTTTAAAAGAAAGAATTGATGGTGCTAAAACATAAAATGAATCTGCATGTTCTTAAGGGAGATCCAATCAAATTGTTTTAAGTGATATGTGAATGATAAGATTTTAATCATATGGGTAGAAGGGGGGTCTCTAGGTTAGGAACGTGACATACTAAGTTTTAATGAGCTCTATGTTTTCAGATCAAGTTTGAAAACAAAGTTGAATATCCAACTACACTCAAACGAGAAACAGAAAAAGAGAATCTTGATTGAACACGCGACAATCCGGATCTACAGCAAGTGCTTGCAAGAGAAGATTTCTAGAGATTTCTTGAATTGGGTAATACTTGAGTTGGTAAGGTAATTCTTGAGTTGGTAAGGTAATTCTTGAGCTGGTTGACATCTATCTACACACATCCCGAAGTTATAAAGAATGGCAGACCGATTCTGGAACTCTATGCCCACGGCTCTGCAGAGGCCCACTCTTGACGAGCTGTACAGACGCTTGAGGGACCTGGACCACACCCAGATCGACGAGAGAATGGCGGTGATGCTGAATGCGATCCTCCAGTTGGAGGACCAGGGCGAGTGCAGGGAGTCTGCGACGGAGGCTGTCTTGATAGTCGGCTACACCACTGAGGGCATATCAAATCGAGCACAGACCAGATGGTTGTCTTGGAATGCGGATGGAGGAGTAAGGGGCTTTGACTTGGCAAGGAATCCTGGCCTGAATAACAACACCGAACACGGCGCAGGAGAGTTCCCGCTACCGACGAGGCCAACAGCGAGATCCACGGGCCAGAGCTCGAGTAAGGTGCCGTCGATGTCGCGAGCGCAACAGACGACCGAGGCATATCCGGAGCTGGGAGTCCTAAGGAAAGAGCTTGAGAAGGCGCTGAAGGAAAGGAATAAAGCGAACCTCGATCGGGATCAGGCGAAGTTGGATAGGGAGAGGCTTCAGCTGGAGAGAGACCAGGCAGTCGACGAGCGGGATCAGACGTTGAAATTACTTGAGATGCTAAGGGCGGAACATCAGCAGGAGCTGAAGGTGCGGGAGAACGCCGCGAATCGCGATCAACTAAAGTCGGAGTTGGAAAGGATAGAACAACGACAACGCGAGCTGGACGCACAAAAGGGAGCCAGGTCAAACGAACGAGTGGTGACAAGCTCAAGGCCAGAGTCGCGCATGGAGGTGGATGAAGCTCCCAGGGCTAGAGGACGGTTCAACCTTGACCGCGAGGCCAGGGAACACATGAGTGAAGGGTTGGAGGTCTGGATACCGAATGACGCGACGCCCTCCTTGCGCAATCTAGAGACCCAACCTGTACGTCCTCTGATGGATGTGGTGTTACCAGGATATACACCAACCTCGACCTCGAGCGGTAGTCAGGTGAGTGGCGCCTCGTCGCGCCTGAAGGAGCTGGGCGAGAAATTGCAGCAGCAGAGTCGTGAAAGAGCGACAAGGCCAGAGCTTCCACCAACTTGGAGGGAACAGCCGGTCAGAAACGTCGTGATCGCGAGCTACAAGAAGGACACAGAGGGGAACTACCACAAGCATAGTCGGCTGGACTGGAATGCGGAACAGCAAGCCAGGAGGGACTGCTTCCACGACGCAGCCTGGGTGCAGTATCTAGCGCCACCTCGTGTGCCAGAGGGTGCGGTTCACCTGATTATAGGGGACAGCCTGGTGCGGGTGTTGACCCAGATCCGGTCACATTGGCAGACGGGAGTCTTGAGTTTCGCTGGAGCTGCTACGCCACAGATGTTGGCAACTCTGGACATGCTAGGAATGACCAAAGTTTACACAGTCACCTTGATGGTTGGGACCAACGACGTGTCGAGAGGAGAAGCAAGGAAAGTGACGAGGCTAAGCGACAAGATAAATTGCCTTCTTGAGGAGCTGAGGATCCAAATGGATCCCATCCTGTTGACGATATGCACGGTCCCCTATAACATGATGTTTGATCAACACTCCCTAGAGATGAACCAGAGGGTGCGGAGCCTGAACAAGGCGATCAGAGAAATACACCGAAACAGTGTGCTTCCTCTCAGGCTGTTAGACGTTGCAGAACGCATGGAGAACAAGGGATTCCCTGAAGACACCTCGAAAGATGGAATCCATTTCGATAGGCCAAGGGGAGCTGAGTGGCTGAACGACGTCTTCCAGGTTCACATAAACACGCTAGAAGCGGACCTGCTGGAGACAGCCCAATTCACTTTAGGGCCACCTCCCAACCCACCATTCCTTGCCTCGAGGGCCTTGGCTGGTCGATTGGGAGCGAGAGTTGATACTAGAGATAGCTCGAGGAGCAATCAGACCCGATTGCAGAGTGCCACACCAATGGAGTCGGAGGAGGTAGAGTCATCAACACCTCCGACCTCGGCGATGTCCTCCGTGGTGGTGGCAGATAGCAGGAGAGAAAAGAAGTCTAGGGAGACTACCCGCTTGAGATATCCTGAGAAGGTGAAGGAACTGGATCTAGAGACTTTGGAATGCAGACGAGAGTTGGCGGAAACCCTGGGGATCGAACGAGTGTCGCATGAGGACTTGAATAGACATCATTGCGTAGACTGGTTGAAAGCACACGAGGCGCATTTCTCGAGAACGAAGTTAATGGAGACTACAGACCTGACTGGAATTCCCACAAAAACGATCATGGGACCCATTAACTACAGGCCTCTTAAGCAGCTAGGGAGTCCTGGACTTATAGCAGAACCTCCCAAGCACCGAACTGGCATCGCCAGGATCAAGTTGGCAACCCCGGCGCAATTGAAGGTAGTAGACAAGCTGCTCAACCCGGGGGGGATGGAGTTGCCTGACGCTGCTTACGAAGGTCCAAGGTTGGCAGAGGATCCCAGGTACGGGAAGCCCTGTGGCGGCACCCAATTGGCCAAGACTCTGGCAGTTTATGATAGAGCAGATCCAGCTGCTGCAAGAGTGATCATTGTGGCGGGATCAGACTTCGAAGGAACGTCTCCCAAGTTGTTCTGGCCGGAGACTCTGGTATACTCTTTGCCAGGAGCCGAATTGAACCAGATGTTGACCCTAGTGGTGGCAATAAAGTCGGAGATGCCCTGTGAACCTGAGCTGCTATTGTTTGCAGGAATGAATGACCACCTGCACGCGATGGGACTTCTTGAGCAACTGAAGGGCAAAGAGATTCCGACATCAAAGAAGATATGGGAGGCTATTCAGGCTTTATTTGCGGCGATGAATGAGGTACAAGAGAACGTAGCCTCGAGATTTGGGTCCAAGACAAAGGTGGTGTTTACCACATCCCCAGGATACGCCAGCATGCCACCCGCCCTACAATTCGTGTATGCGGTCTTAATCTTGATAGCGGAAGGGAGTGAATGGCGGATTCTGATGGCAGCCCCCAATCGAGAGCTGGAGCCAGTAAACTTGAGACTTTACAGATCAGAATTACCAGCGGCATGGGCTGACATATCTCATGCGCTGAGGGGCTTTTACGGACTAGCCGATGTCTTGATTGTATTGGATGAGGTACTCTTGCTAGAGATATCGAACTTTGCTAGACAACTCAAGTTCAGCCCAGTCATCGGGGACGATCACCCGGCGATAAACCAGTTGACGGCCAGCCTGTGGTTCCGGAGTATGGATGTGAAAGTCGCAAATTCCACCAGCAGGACTAGAGGTCCCAGCAACGAGAGAAGAAATGTGGTCGAGACGGAGAAACAGTTAGAATCGATGAAATATCGCTTGACCCAAGAGAATGGCTGGTGGCCATTCCTGACACCAAGGTTGGAGAACGCCACGAATAAGACAAGGGAGGAAGCACCACTCCTCGTGAAACAAATCTGGAGTTTTCTAGAGAAGCAACTGGAGCTAGCTGAAAGGAGAGACATGACGGTGGTTAGATTTGTCTCGGCCGCCAATGAAGTGACGATTGGAGGATTTTGGAGAGAGCACGCCAACGGCGAATTGAAGACGAGGAGAGATTACGAGATTCTCAAGTTCTTGAGTCCTTGCTGGGAGAGAGAATTCCTGGCAGGAGTGTTCGGCACCACGGCGACTATCTTCGGAGCCTTCGTGCAGGAGATACTGGGCATGCCCATCAGCCTACTCTTGGCCCTGTATTTGGTCTACCCCAGATACTTGTTCAATATGGGTCCAGCATACATGTTTAGTCGGGGAGTGGAGACACTTCGAGTTGATGGGTACCTGGCACTAGTGCTCTTGACCCATGGGGAATTGGTGTCGTTTCATCGGTTAATGGAATATGGAGAACCTCTGTCTATGGGGAGAGTCCACACGAGCACTGAAACCAGCTCCTACAAGTGTGCCGCAGGGTTGAAGACACTGCTGGTGCAATACCTCATGATGCAGAATCGGTACATGACGGGTGAAGATGAGAACCCTACCTCGAGAGAAGAATGGGAGAAGGCGAACAGAGGGATGCCCCTGTTGACGGACCTGTGCCTGGCAATGAGGTCGGACCCAATGGGGATAATCCGGGGTCTAGAGGAGGTGGTGACCTGCATCTATGGTCCAGCAGTGACGTACGCGTTTCCAGATCCCCTGGTGATAACGTATCGTCACTCGGTGACGCACTTGAGTCTCATCAGCGTACTGGATGGTGCAGCGCTGAATTGGTGTCAGCAGGAAGTGCTCAGGGCGCGTATGAGCAACACGGTACTCTTCGGAAAAGTGAAAGATGCTGAGATGATGGTGTGCAATTTCAGGGGACAAATGCAATGCAGAATGGGAGGCAAGCGAGAGGGCCCTATTGAAATGTATCCCAAATTCTGGAACTTGAACCCATTGACGGCGGACGGACGAGAAATCTTGAGAATTCCTGCCTGGAAGGAGTGCTTCGCACTGGTGAAGAGAGAGCTAGAGACCATGATGGAGAAAGAAATCCTCCCGGCAACCATGCCTGAGTTCCCAATAGTCAGGAGGATGACCTTAGGAATGAATAGTCCCTTGGTAGTTCCCTCCATAATGGCGAGGATGAGGGCGGAGGAAATGCAGAAGGATTTCACTGATGGCTGGGACCCCCTGTTCATTGGCTACACGGCGGCGGTCTACTTCCATACCAGCGAGATGAAGGTAAATTCGTGGACGACGCAAGCGAAAAAGAGTAGAGGTTCGCAGCCCCCTGGATATGAGGTGCGGAAAGTCTTGAGGACTCTTGAGAAGGAAGGACTTGAGAATATGCTACCCATATGGGATGATGGCAGGATGATCGTGGTGGAGGGACACGTCGCACTGGTGGACGACATGAAATTTGCCACGAGAAAATATAGGGCGCCCTATGGCTTGGAACAGGTGGAAATAAGACAGGAAGGAACAGAACTAGATGCAGCAGGTCAACTGCACGTAGCACTGACGGAATACAAAAAGCTGGATCCCGCGACACCATCACCACTGTCCGTGGACACACCTGGAGACAAGAGGAGCGGACCCGTCGAGGACCGATTTAAGAAAATTCTCGAGAGAAGGAGACATGAGTCAGAAGAAGAGAGTATGGATGAAACTCTCAGTGAAGCTGGTGAAGACATGGAAGTGGGGAATACGCCTGAACCAGGGCCATCAGGGGAGGAGCTCACCACTCAAGAGCTGTTGAAAGATTTGAGCGAGGAGAATTGGGCAGATACTGCCACACCACCCCTGATTCCGTCTCCACGGAAGAACCTAGAGTTGCCATTGGCAGGTGAAACCTTCAATATGGGGATGTTACTCTTGAGCTCGGAGGAAAGGGAGAAGAACACGTTCGAAGGGAATAGAGACATATTCTTGGGATCTCTCGAGGATGACGCTTGGCAGGAGTTCTTGGAGGAATTCAATCGAGAAGTGGGCAGCGAGACGACGCTGGACAAGTTCAAGAAGGAACTGTGGGACGCAGTAGTAAGATTCGGGGAACCGCTCCTGATAGGAACGGGCCTGGATGAGAAAGCAAGAAAAGAGCTGCTGAACAAGCTAGTGGAGCTGAGGAACGCACGATCGAAGACTAGAAAAGAGAAATGTGAGGACAGCTCTACTCTGAAACAAAAAACTGTGGATAAAATGGTTGATGATATAAAAAGGGATAAGGTTGGGACTAGTAATATGATTAAAAGTACTAATATCCTTAAGGCTCGAGCAGGGGGGAGGCAAGAGTTGGAAGGAGTGGATGGAGAGGTCGAATCAACGATGATAGCCACAACACCCTCGAGCAGAGATGTGAAGACTCGCAAGAGGAAGAGAGAAGTGGAAGGATGGGGTAGTCCTTCAGTGGATGCTGTTTCGGAAGGGAACTTGAGAGAGACGGCGCCCATCGTTTTGGCCCGATGCAAGACGGCGGCATACAAGAACAGCTCGGAGCTCAGGAAACCACTTGAAGTGGAAAAGGAAATAGAGGTTTCCACCAGTTCTACGTCAGAAGAAGACTTCAAGCCTCAGAAGGTAAACGTGAAGAGAGGTTCAACGAACGGACAGGTAGGGGAAGTGGAGATCGGCAAAGAATGGATCTCGAAGGCACATCAGGACATGAGCAAACAAGTGACGAGCGATCCATTGGAGAGGAACAAGACGAGGAACACTTCCCGGACATGGTGGGTGGCCCTCGAAACATTGAAGGAAATGGAGGACTGCTTGAAGAAGTTGGATAGTGGAATAGCTCGCAGGCGACGCAATTGGGCCACCCAGCAGAAAGCCGAGGTTAATAAGATAGAGATGGCAAGTCATCTGAAGAGGTCCTGGCAGAGTTTGTTGAAGGATCATTTTGAAGAGGCGATGAGAACATCCTCATCAGCACCGCCACTAATGGCGAATCCCTTCGTTAGAACTGCGGGACAATTAATGTTCACCTGGAGTCTGGTGGGAATAGAGTTGGAGACATTGACCTCGTATGACAGGCTGAAGTTGGGAAGCAAGAAGCTAGAGGTGTATCAGGCACTGATGCAACACGTGGCCAGGGACAATTCAGGCTTGAGCCTGGCTAGGAGAAAAGATGCCACATGTTTCTTGAGATGGACAATGTCAATGATGTCTGATAGCACCATCCTGGCATGCCACCAGAGAGCAAGTGGAAGTAAAACCATGGAGAGAAGGGTCTCAACGATCATCTTGAACGTATATCAAAGTACAGGAATAGAGAAAGAAGATGGTTCCAGACTATCCTTAGAGAACCATCGAAAGCTGGACGAGGTACGGAGGTTCTCTAATAAGAAGTTCGAGGAAGAACATGATGTTCACCGTAACCTGGCCTCGTCAGAACAATACTCGAGACTCAGTGAGAAGGGGGAATACCAATATGTGTCTGGAGTGATGGGAATAGCCTACAATCCCTTCTTAGACTCGGAAGCTGGAGGAGCCCACAGAAACCATGAGGTAGCGGAGCTACTGAAGTTTTGGACAGAAAGGATAATGGAGATAGACGCAGTGGAGAAAGAGGGGCCGAGCCTGGGCCTGATTCTTGAGAAAACACCAGAGGTGATAAGCATACCGCGCTCAAACAAGAGAGTTGAAGTGAACATGGGCGGTGGAAATGGCTTGTTAACCACGAACTTGGGAGTGATATGGAAGCTACTAAGACCCTCCTGGTGTCCACATCCCCATGCGAGTCTAATCGAGGAAACCACCGAGCGAGTGAGGTTAGCCCCAACGGAAGATGAAGATCTGGCGAAGTTGAGTGTGCTACATAAGCTAATCACACCCCAGATGCAAGAACCAAGCGAAAGGACGAGCGACCCCGGGTCAACAAAGAAATTGGAGCCGGGTAGCTGTCTGGATTCGACGTGTGGGAACGGAGAGCACATCTGCGATGGACGGTCATGCGTCAGAATACTGTCGTTTCAAAAAGAAGATCTGGTCACTTGGTTCGAAGACATCACAGAAAGGGAGAAAAGTGAAGTGCAAATAATAGCGGAATGTTACGCGAGAACCACGGTGAATATAGCGACAGCTCTCGGATTCTTCTCGAGAATGTGTGGTCTGCAGGCACTGGAGAGACTGGAGTCTGAACATCATTTAGTGACGGCGTTGAGCGTAGAATCATGGCCCGGGGTGTTGCAGGTGACTCAAAAACACATCCGGAGCTGGAAAGTTGGTCTTGAGGCGGAAATGGGATTTCCCCTGAGCGAAGCTTATGGCTTGCCATTGAACGCGAAATCGCTGATAGGATCAATGATGGCCAACTTGTGCGGAAGTCACTACCCGCTACACATGGCGATGGTGGAAGTGTCCAGCCAGAGAATACTGGTGGACAAGGCCTTCTCAGTGCCCAAGTGCGTGAGGTTGGCTCGAATGTCGCATCACTCGCACAAGTTGTTGAGAAAAATCAAAGGGACAGTACCAAAAGAATTGAGAGATGACTTGAGTGAAATCTGGGGAGAAGATCTTCTGAAGTTGGAAAGAGAAAACACAAGCGATCACGAGAGACAAAACGTGATCGGGAAACCTGTGGGAAGTACTCCAAACCTGGAAGACAACGACACGATGCACGAGAAAATGATGGAGCTTGAGCCTCTCTTGGAAGCCTCAGGGGAGCGTAATCTCAGGAGCATTGAGATCTCTCATGGGGAATGCCCATGCCACTGTTTGGCACAAACGGTGTGGTATCCAGATCACAAGAACCTTTGCCTGGTGTGGGATGTGGAAGAGATTCGGTCGATCGGACTGCCGGATCACCGGCAGAAGGTGACGCTCTTAGTAGTGAGTACGATGTTAGCTCTGAGATGGATAGAAGAGAATATAACGAAATATCGGGAGGCGACGACGCCAACGGCTGAGTCAATATACGCGATAGACTACAGCAGGAGACTTGAGTTGTTTGAGACTGCGTGCAAAGTATTCGCCATACCAACGGAAGTCAGGCACGTATGGAGTCGCTTGAGGTACTTTCCATGGTTTCGGGCGACACTGACGTCTTGGTTGTACAGGGCAACGAAAGATCACATGAGAAAACATCAAAAGGAGTATCGACAGTTCCAGGCCGAGATTGGGCCGGAAGCTTTCAAGAGACCCCTGCTAACCCATCGTAATGCGATCACGACAGGATGGAAAAGAGTGGGTAAGATGTCTAGAGACAATACCAAAGCGAGGGAGTCGATACTAGAGGAAGACCTGGCGAAGAACGTGAGCTTGAGCCTGCACAACTCCTTTTGCTTGAACCGAGAAGCTAGGGTGAAGGCACTACCCAACCAGGCAAAGAGATTGCAGGAGCAGAGAGAATGGATGCGATCTTATGAACAACTGAAGGCTTGGGAGGAGATTGTGATTAGTTCCGATGATGAAGAGGAACTGTTGAGACAGTTTGCCGCATCTAGCACTTCAGGATGCAGTACATCCAAGGCGAAGAGCACGAGGTGAATGGGCAAATCGGATGGATCTTGAGTCTTGAGAGGGAAGGGGGGCTTGAGTGTGAATCCGAGTGAAACTTGGATTCACGAAAAAGAAATTTTAACAAAGTAAATATTGTTACTAATATACTATATCTATTATATAAATCAAAATGCTGCATGACAATTTCCTGATTGAATAGGACAAAAGAGATTTTTAAATGATTGGCTTGAAAAGCGAAAATTCAAAGGTGCAGGTAAATGCAGATTTTGATTGCTGTTTAGCAATAGTGTGAAAATTTTAAATGGTCGTGAATTTTGGGGTGTAGATAATCTTAAATCTGCTGCAAACTTCTGTAAATGACCACTGGCACTGTATCTTGAGCAACACTCGGTTTTTCTGGGACTCACTGGCAGAAGACAGCGCGCGATGAGGACATCGATCTCGAGTCCGGGGAGTATGTGCCAGTCGGTCATATTTGGAAGTTTGACCTTGAGAAGAGCAGAAAATACTTGATTTTGAAGTGAAATTTAATTTTTCAAAATTTCGAAAGGAACATGTCATGCACGATTTTCTCGCGACAACTGAAAATCAGAAAAAGAAATCAGAACAATTTTAGAACAATTGCGGGGAAGTTGTCAATTAAAAAACGAGTGGGAAATTGCTATTCGCAATTTCCATCATAGTGAACGAGAGTAGAGCTGTCCTACTTGAAATAGAAGACAGAGTATCCCCGAGAGAGCGATTACTGAAGTTGGACCAGAGTGAACCTTCAGCGGAAAGGCGGACAACTGGAGTGTCCCAACGGTCCAAGAGAACTCAAATTCTAGAGCATGAACTTATCCTTGCTGTCCAAACTATAAAACATTAAACTTCTCTTAGTTATTTATTTCTTGAGTTAGTTACTGACTGGATTATTTTCCCAATTCTTGAGCGTGCTGATATGTGAGTACGAATTTAAATTCTAGAGTGTGTTTTATGATTGTTATGCTGAGGTAAGGCGAGTTTTAGGTTGATCCATCTGAAATGGATCAAAGTCACACTGTCTAATAAAAAGTAACCTAACGGATTGTTCCAACCCGGTTTTTAACGGCGTTCATGTATTTTGGGTATCTAGAGACCTAAGTATGGGGACGTTTCTAATTCTAGAGTGGGGGGATATTTTAGTAGTAGCCTTTAAGCTGTAACGGGTCGTAGTCTCATGTCATAAGCGAACCGAACTGGCTCCGACCGTTCTTGAGGTAGAAAAACACAAGAGATAGTGTCCCTGACCCTTGAGCCAGTGGTTATAGGGCCTATTTTTCTTAAGCCTCATGTGTGACTGCAGTAGACGAATGTTACAATGTAACATTCGCCCGGAAGATAAATATCGACGGAAAACAAAACTAAGTCTTAAGACGACTGGCTAACGTCTAAACAGAGCTTTGCATGCTTTTCACCGTCTCTACCAAGCCAGTACTTTCGGTGGTCTTTCCAACATCGGGTCGACAAAAACGTTACTGTTCTCCGGCTTCGACCAGAACGCTCAAATTAACTTAATTACATGCAAATAGTGAGCTCATGGCTGGGTCTCAGTATCCCCAGACCACGAGGTCACTCCTAAAAACAGGGTTACTACTTATTATATTACTATTGTTTTTGTTCAGTAGATAAAAATCATCATCTCCATCGAAGATGGATCAACCCTTTCCCCCCCTCCCCCAACTCCTAGCACCTCATCCTTGTTAAAACTAATCCAAATATCAATTAAATTCAAGTCAGGACATGACAGGATGCTAAAAGTTTACGTGGCAGGATAAAAGTTTCAGTTTCTTTACCCTTCCGGATTGACGAATCCGCTGAATCAAGCTCGTTAATCTTGATTCCCTCCTAATCCGGAAGGCTGGTTTCTTACCCTTCACCGTTGTTCGCAACGGCCCTGCAACTATTGTAGCAGCACAATAGTTGCAACTCGGAACGTCCTCTGCTATTCTGTAGTTCGTTGTCGTTTTTAATCTCGATTTTCGTCCTGTTCGCTATCGCAGATAAAGTTGTTCTTGTTCTTTTCTCGTTTTAGCCAAAATGGCCATTTCTGACGTTTCTCAGAAATATGACGTCATAATTCGAATTTTTGAAATTTAAAAATACCGGAATATTCCAGCCCTCATCGTCTGGCTAATCGTTCCAATAACGTCCTTAATTCTCAATAACCACCAATCCGGAAGGCTCGCTGCTAAAAATTCGAAGTCTGCACAAATTGCATTTTGGCCATTCTGGTCGAATGTCACAAATTTCCTTTTTTTGTTTTTAAGAATAATGACCGTAGTGAGTACTCTTATATAGATCTTGCTGATTTTTTTTAGCGGTTTCATTTTTCAAGTTCAGTGCATTTTCATTGTTAAAAGGAAGGCAAACTCCACTATCGAACAGCAACAGTGTAAAGGTCACGAAAAACGTGATCGACTTTTTATTTCGAAATGATCGACTTTCAAAGAGCTTTAAGGCCATTCAAAAGTTGACAGTTTTTGAAATTCAAAAGTTGAAGGTTTTTGAAAAAACATGTCAGTTCTTGTTTTTAGGTTCTTTGCGTTCATTACTCGTTTCCAACTGTCAGTTGGCTATGTTGTTCGTGTTTAGCTTACTAGGTATCTACTGCTGCAGAAAGTTCGGGTTTTGTTGTGTGGGTACAGTCGTCTCTTAATATAGCTTTGTGTAGAATGCAAAAAAAAGCGTTTCTTTGCGTGCGTGTGCGGGCTTCAGGGTGACCTCTAATTGTATTATTTTTTCGACTCAACGAGCGTCATCCCTGGTATTAATGAGTTAAACGCCGCTTCGTAAGATTGTTGCAATGTTGATTTAAAGCTAGAAAATGTCTATTTCAGCATGTATCGAAACAAATGGAAAAAATTTAAGAATATTTGGTATTCTATTCTAGTTTAAACCAAATTGTTTTTTTTGGCTTTGTGTTTGGTAGTGCGTTTGGGGGAAGGTTTTTCAAATGATCAAAAAGTATACTTTTTTTAAAATTTTTGCCTGTGACATGGTTAAGGTCAGTCGGAACATTCAGAGCTTTGCCCTTGTTATCAGTTTTTGTTTGAAAACTGCGTGAAGTTTATTACATTAGAAGTTATTACATGCAAAATTTGCGTTTGTGGGATTTTCTTGCTTGTCAACTTCAGTGGAAGAGTTGTGTTGGGCAACCAATGGAAATTATAGTATTTCGCTCAGTCTCGAGAAAAACAGACCTGAATGTTTTCGTTTTTCAAACTAATGATTTTCAAATTGTATTTACATTTGAGCTCTTCATGCTTTTTTCATTATTGTATCTTTTTCGCCGATTTTATTTTGTTCCTATAGCTTGTTATACAATTCAGTCTCCTCTCGATAACTAAAAAAGTTCAAAAAAAATCAAAAAATGCCAACTGTCTGCGGGCCATCGTCTTCATTTGGGGCAAATATTTAATTTAAAAAACCCTCGTAGGTATCAAGGTTGAAAAAGAGGAATCTATTGAGCAATCTCTCACCCCCTCTCCTCCGTGTTCTCTCACCTCCCCCCCCCCCCCCCCCCCCCCTCCTATGCAAAAACGGCAAAACAAGTTTTCACACGTGAGCAGGTGGTTGAAGTGTAAATTGGTTGCAATCAATTGGCGGACTGAGTCTCTTTATGAACGTCGAGAATAAAAAATTCTATTAATTTTTTTTGCGATCATGGCTTCGAAGTAAGCAAAATACCAGGCTCATTTATTGATCTATTCATGCCAAAAAAAAAACTTTCAGCATCCTAATAATGTATGCAATTGCACATTTTTGTGCAAACAAAACAGGAAGAAGCCGGTTTAATATGCGACTATTTTGGCTATTTTTTTAAACTCTAAACCTAGTTATTGAGTTATCAGTATGTGATTTTTGGTCCTCCGCGTTTGTTGGAGAATCTGGCGTATAGTTTAAGACCATTAAAATTAGTTCAAGTGGTTATAAACGGGTCTCAAGTGCCTATTGGGCTCTCTACTCCTCGACCCCCCCCCCCCTCTCCTCCCTCGTCAAGCCAAAATGGGCGGGGGGGTGTTGCTTAATTTATGTAAAAAGAGCTTTAAATGAAGTAACTGTCTGTTGAATGGGAACGATTTCGCCTGTCTTCCAATGGAGAGTAGAAGCCAAACAAAGTTTCGTTTCAGGTTTCAGTTCACTTTTCCGGGATGGCTTTGACACTTTTTTCATTCAATCAAATTGTTTTATGTATTTCTGCATTACTCAATTCCTATTCGTTTTTTCAGCAAATATGGTTAGGTATCGCGAACAGTTGTGTTTTCGTGAATGATTTTCCATCTGTTTGATTTCCACGCGTAACATACAATTTGCTTACAGATTTAGTTGAGCGTTGTTAGATTGCCTGCACGAATACCTACCTGTAAATTGACCTCAATTTATGCAAGAAACTTTTTATGCGGATTGTTCTCGCAAAATATATTTAAAAAGATTAAGCCAAAATTAATAAAATGGGCAAAATCTTTTTTCAGAGTTGAAGAATGTAGTTCAAATTCTTGTATAGGTCGCGATGATTTTTTTTCAGGAAAAATCTTAAAGTTTGTTCAGTCACAAACTTACTTTTTCGCGGTGTGACGTTTGATTTCAAATTGAGAAACAAGTATTTTTTAGAATTTAAATTGCGTTCATTGACTCTTTTCCAACTGTCCGTTGGCTATGTTTGTTTTTGGGAATATATGTGCTGGTCGATTTTCTGTGCGTGACACCTAGTATGCAGCGTCATCATTATACAGCAAAATATGATGAGACTAAAAGCACTTGGAGTGACTTGTCTTCAGTGCTTCCTCCATTTCATCCTGTGTTCTTACCTGTGTTCTTATTTTCAATGGCTGGCTTTGCTGCAAAAGTAGAGCATTTTGTAGAAGAGTTTTTTTGATATTTGGGAGGTCCTGAAATCCTCATTACCAATAGGTGTAGCTACTACTCATTTCAATGCAAATACAAATTGAACTTAACAGTAATTCATTGTTTGCGTTTAACGTGCTGACCGCAAGAGAGCTTTACTTACCAGTTTGGGAGGAGGAGAGTCAAATTACAGTGCGTTATTGAAGCATTTTGAGTTCTAAATTCAAACTATCGTGATTTGTGCTTTTTGTGCAACTTTGTTGTGATGTTTAATTTATTTTTACTTATTAATTTTTGCTCGTCTTTTTTGGAGTGAGGACCGAATTTGGCACCGTTTTATGAAAATAGCAGATCAGCTTTTTTTTCAGAATGGACGAATTTTTGAAGCTTTTATAAAATCAGCTCTGGCTGAATTTGATTTTATTAATCTTCTGTGTTTCAACTATGTTGCTGTTTGTTATATAACTCAACATCTACTATAAAATTTTGTTGTCCAAACATTTAAGGTCAATTTCGCTCTTCAGGTAGTTTTGAGACTGTCTTATCTCTGCTTCCAACTAATCCTGTCACAGAAAATGTCGGCCACTGCCGCAGCCATTATCAAGGAACACAGTCTCGTAGTGTTTTCGAAGACGTACTGTGGCTTCTGCACCAAGGCCAAAGCTGAGCTGAACAAGGTGGGGGCACAATATCATCTGGTTGAACTGGACAAGATGGGAGGAGGAGATGCTCTGCAGAGCCAAATCCAGAAACTTTCTGGAATCAGAACTGTAAGCATGTTTCATTGTTCATGAAAAGAACTCATGAGCAAGTGTTGATGAACGAACAGAACAACGTTCTCTGATTTAGGTGGTGGGTTTTTTCAGGAAGTTCATTCATGCTCATTCTTGTTAACACAAGCGAAGCTTATGTGATAGTTTGAACTCTCTTTTTTTTCCGACCCAAGTCGCAAATGTTAGTGTTCATTTTGATCAATAACCAGCTATTAAGTACAGCCAATGCTAAGGATATTAACACAGACTAATTTATTACAAATAGCACTTAAGCTTCAAGGCATCATGAATATGTAGCTTAGAGGTAGGGAAGAAGACCGCAACAAACTACGGGTTCGAACCTGGATGAGGTCGAATGTTTTTAAGGATGTTTTTTCGTATACTAGTTGAAATGCGTCCGCTCTATAAATTGAGGCCTATAAATAGTTGGTACCTTTCTTTTTTTCAAATTGAATGGTAATGCTTATGCGTCATAATTGGCTTGAGTCACTAAAATGTCAGTGTGAGATCAATTTTTTTTGCGTTACGTTTCCTCTTTTATTTTAACGAGAAAGTGTTTGACGAAATTCCCTGACTTTGATAAAAAATTTCAATTTGATTTGAGGCAAGCTTATTGGTGCAAGTATTGTGTTACTTGGTGAATTCTGTTACGCGGCGGAGAAAATGCGTTCGAAATAGGGTCTTTATATTGATTTGTGACAGTTCACACAATCAATTATCAAAGTTAGGTTTTGAAATTGAGTGTATAAGCAGAAGTCGTTCGAAGAGTTTGTGCAGGTTTTCATGCAGAAAAGAAGAGATCGTGTCACTAATTATGTTTTAGCCTTTACGCCGTGGAACTTATTTTTTCGTTTTTGACGCAACTGTTGAATGGCGGCCTGGCAATTCCACCGAGGACAGACTTAGAAAGGGTAAAAACATTGATTAATTTGAGTGGTTGATCTTAAAACAAGGCAATGTTTAGGTGCCGCAAGTGTTTCTGGAAGGTGAGTTTGTGGGGGACTCGAGTGAAATAAGGCAGAAGCTGAGCAAGGGCGATTTTGTGCAGCAGTTGTCGGAGAAAGGACTCATCAAAACTGACTGAGTGGCATGTACTATGCTACGAGATCTTCCTTCCTGTCTAATATCCATCTGTTCACATTACTATTGCTGTTTTTCCAATTATTCTGCTGGAAAATGTTCAAAGAGCAAGTTACACACAATCTACTGGACAGGATGCTGCTTCCATGAGTTATTCTGATGGAAAGCAACAAGTCAAAAAATAGCTTTGACTCCAATGGCCAATGTTTTGCTAAAATTATGTATTTGAATCATTAGTTTAAGTTTTGGAGAATCCAAAATCATTTGAAGTTTAGGAATAATTTCAGTCAAACCTGCTTGTTTTTTTCCCAAAGCGAAAATTCCTGTAGTAGTGGCAATGACGGACAGAGTATTTCATTTCGAACTCGATACCCTGCCTGTTTTTGTTCGAACACTCAAAACAAGTTATTACCAACACTACAGGACCTTTTACTCTGAGGAAATAAAACGAAAAGCACGTTCGACTCAAAGAAAGAAAAGGGAAAGAGAGAGAGAAAGAGAGAGAGAGAGAGAGAGAGAGAGAGAGAGAGAAGAGAGAGAGGAGAGAGGAGAGAGAGTGTAGAATCGGTAATTCTATCAAATTTTCGACTTACCGACCGTGTATTTTATCCTAACATGATAGGGAAATAGTAGTAAATTTGGTTCAAAATCGGGTTATGGTTAGTTTATTGGGATCGTATGACTTTGTTGCTTGGGTCAAGATTTGACACCGAAGTCAGTTGGTATTTAAGTAAGTAGCGAAAGGCGGATTTAACTGATAAGAATCATACGACTTCGGTTACTTACCCGATTTACGATGCCAACCGCAGGGGGATGTATTTACGAAACGTGAACAAGTCGATAAAAACCCCGGACTTGGGACCTGTCAGCTTTGACAGGGGGAGTAGGTAAAAGGGAAAACCATAGGGGGCGGTTGTGCTTAAGGGGATGACAGCACCGATATGAAGTGGCGTGACTTTAACAAAAACGGAGCACAAATAGAGATAAGAAGTGGAGGTTAGAGAGCGGATTTTAGCAGAACGAGTTAACGAAGGTAAGATTCAGTAGGTCCCAGTTGTGGTCGCTATCTGAACTCATCAGTTAATTGTTTCACAGCGAGTGAAGTAAGAACGCAAGTCGAAGTGCCTTGTGGAATATTAGTTAGAGCAGAAGCTAGCACAAGTCAGAGAGATTAGTCGACACGTGTACTGACCGAGTACGCAGAGAAGAAATTGTTAAGCGTGTACAGATCGCAAACCATTCTGTTGTATATTATTAAATTATACGCTGGCCGAACTAGTAGGCCCTTTGTATTCATTCAGACATATATATTGAATTCATTTGAGAGAAAGGAATTCGTTATACGCGACTTCAAGCGAGATATAGCGAGCAAGAGCATCACTGACCAGGGGGGAGCAATAGAATACAGTAGAGGACAACTCACCACTAAAATAACCCTTTCGGGATTGTCGTTAATACCGAGCCTTAGTGACCCCTGCTTTAGCACGGTAAAAAGGGATAGCTTCGCAAGATTGTGTGTGGAAATCCTAAAGACGACAGAGAGGGAGAGAGAGAGAGAGAGAGAGAGGGACAGGGAGAGGGAGAGGGAGAGATAAGCATGTCGTAAGAAAAGCCTTTACACTTGATTTTGACTAAATCAAAGAAAAATCACAGGACTCACAGAAGTGTGATGTCTTATTACAGACCTTTCAGTCGTGACTCCTATAAAGTTGTCATTGTCGAGCAAAGTTTTCTGGTTGTCAGATTAATTGACACAAATTCGGACGAAACTGATCTCACAATGGATATACTGCAATTTTTACTCTGTTTTAGCCAAAACTATCTTACGTTCTTACAGTTTGTGAGCTAGTTCAGTTACTCAAAGAATAATAGTTGGCAAATTTCTCTTATTTTTTTGCCAATTTCATATTTCTCAAGTTGATTGTGATTAAACTAGGGAACACACTACAAGAAAGATACTAGCTAAAATAGGTTGGAAATGGCAGTATTAATGATGTTGTGTTCCTTAACTTAAAGTTAAAGCGAAGGGTACCTTTTTGGAATGCGCAAAGAGCACCGTATTTTGAACCACTCATAATATGCACCATATGAACTGCACCAAATATATACCGTTTTAAGCTGAATGCGCTGTTAGTTACCAATTTTTTCTCTTAGCTTTAGAACAAAAGATTGAGCTCAACAATTTAAAAGAGCTCATGTAAAGCAACGCAGAAGTAGAGCGACAAAAGAACCCTATTATATGGCGAGAAGTGGTTCTTTTCTACATTTTTCTAGCTTAGACTTAAGTCTTTTGCTGAAACAGATTGAAAATCTTACAAAACTTGATGAACAGCTTTCATTCCCAGACAAAATTGTAATGAAAAGCTCTTCAGTGTTAATAGTATCCTTTATCTTGCCCTACAAGTACAAGAAGGTACTGCTCCGAGAACACGTCAATGTTACGAAGACATCTGCTGTTTTTTGCTGAAAATTTCAAGTTGACAGAATCGAAAATGTGCAAATTAAATTGTGTAGGCTCATCAACTCATCCAAAGTCAGCTAATGCAAAGGCAACTTTGAGATCAGGTGTACATCTGCAAATTTATCATATTTTTGCCACGCAAAGATCAGTCAAAACTTGGCCCATGTTTAAACATTTGATACTCTTTCGATCCTGGCTTTAGAAAATGAAGAGTAATACACTCATGATGTAGACAAAAACCAGTCATCCAGTTTCGATGATCAGGCGAATTTTTATGATATTGGAGACTACCAAGATAGTCGCGAAGTTATTCTGGATCTGAAGATCAGGTCTCTGATCAAGAACGACCTAACACAGTCGAAGATAACTGGACAGGCTAGACATTTGAAAGTCCGTGTTTTGCAATTTGTGCAGCAGCGAAAATCATATCAAATGTTTGTCCATGCTTGTGTCATACCTAGACCGATAATTAAACGAAAGCATGATTCCCTTTCCCAGCTAATCTCATCTTATTTTCTCTATTATATAATGAATATCTGTGTACTGACCCTCTGACAATCTTGCCAGAGAATAATATCGAAATATAGCTGTGCTTTTGTTTCTTCTGTTGTTTTGGATTGTTCTGTGGTTTGGTTTAATTCTTTTATTCAAAATTGCACTCGTGAAACCATTATTTGGTCAGTTTTGAATTTTTGCAACGTGCGCAGTCAGAAACCGAGATGCAAAGAACGGGGCATCAATTACTGTCATTCCGATCCTATAAATGGTCCAGGATACGGGTTAAACTTCGGCAACTGGTTTTTCAAAATTCTTAAATGGTTTTTCGAGCTTCAAACGCCCTAGCTATTAAAGCAAATATATTTACATGACGAAAGCCAGAACGCTAGAAAAACCATTTTGGGACACAATAATAATACACTATGGTAAAATTAAATGGACTAGCTCTTACACGACAATCAACAGAGAAAAGCTAAATGTGTTGTTGAGATTGTATTTGGTCGAAAGAACATTCGAAGTGAACGCCCAGAGCACTAGCCTCTTGCTGTTTTAAAAATTCAAAACAAGCATTTTTTCGTTGCGGTTGCATCTGATTCTGAAGTTACCGTTGAAAAGAATGCACACAACCCTTGCTTCTGTGTTACATGATTCTAGTCAATTCTATTATCGCTGATAGCATCTCGTTAGTACAGCAAGCAGATCTTCAGTCCGAAATATTCCAAAAAATCTGCCTATTTTCTTAAAAATTGATTGACTCTTAAGATATCAGTCGTCATAAAACTTTTTCTTCTAATTTGCAGTGCGTTTACCTTCAAATAAAACAGAATCCTACCAAAACAAACAACTAGCGTTACCGCGAAGTTACTTTCATCTTGAAAGGAAAATCCGAATAACATCCAGATTTGATATGAACTGATAGTTAGTCAGCTACTCTTTATCTGTCTGGCTTGCAGTTTTGTTTGGTTAAGTCTAAAAGTTATCGAAAGATAGTTGACAGAAAAGCAACATTCATATCAAATCCGGATGTTATTACGGTCTTCTTTAGAAACCGTTTTCTCCAGAAAACGAAATCCAAAAAAATCAATTGTCTTATTATCTGGATTTTTCTTGTATTGTTTTTCTCAAGGCAGTTGGCGCAGTTTGCATTTGCCAGTTACTCTTTAGTCCGGCGCATTTACTCTTACAAAATAAATCTCAAAGCCATGCTTGAAGCGCTTCCGTCGCCGTTTGTGCAAGCGACAAGCAGGTCTTCAGTACCAGTACAGCATTTTGAAAATATCAAAAAAGATAAGCATTTCAACTGAGAGGATGCACAAAAGACATAAATTATGCCCACTGAGAGTCTACGCGTAGTCAAAAAAGAAACCGAAAATTAATTTATCATCCGCTCCAAATTGGAAGCATCACTATATTCCTATGACACAGTAATGCACGTGTAAAAATCAACTGCTTAAATGTTCAGCATCGTTGAATTGCTATTAAGAAGCGATTTAGAATTTAAGAATACCAAATTTTCTTAAGTATGTCAGATAGAAATTGCAATGCATTGCCTCTAATTGACTTTTGATTTTTACTACAGCTAATTGATAGAACAAGGCCCTGATAGAACAAAAAGTCCATTAGAAGATTTTTTTTTCTTTCCCAACTTCCTTATCAAGTTCTGGCACAAAGCCTTCACCCCAATGATTTTTCTCACTAAACCCAAAATGCAATTCATACCAACTCTATTACTTGTAGAAAAAACTAAAATCTCACTTGGAATAGCATACGAAAGTTCGAGAAATTGTTACCATGAACATCTTTATCTAATTATATCTTTTTGGTAATCGCAAATGTCAGAGCATGCTCCAATGTAATCAGTTTATACATACATTTCTAGTTTTATCCGTCGTGCGTACAAGATTTCACTCCCTAAACATGATTAACTCTTAGAACTATGAACCTTCAGAAAAAGCTAAAAGGAATTTCAAATGAAGTTCAAAAGTGCCAGAATTGCTTGGAATTTTTCTCCTTATCAAAATAATTTTCACCAAAAGCACGCTTTTTTCTATGAATCAATAAAAATTGGCAATTAATTTTGCCCTTTTTAACGAGTAGGGAAAATAAGTGTTGTCCTAAACTGAATTTGGAAAGAAAACCAAAAAAGTCAGCCAAACTGGGCTGTTCTAAAACAAAGCTAGGAAAATGAGGTAACGTCGAGTCGAGTTTTTAGAAAGAAGTTTTCATGCAAAACAACTTACTCGAAGAATTGACAAAAAATTATGCAACCGTCACTTAAGAAAATGGGAGATCACTTAGAGTGTGTAAGTTCTTCAGTTTTTGTCAATTTTAATTTGAGCGGCTGGTTTTGCTCGTTTTTCACTGCCGCAGCTGAAGTAAAATTCCATTTGCTCTTTTTGTTCTTTTTTCAATCTCAATTCTGATGGCCCTTTTCCAGCTTGATGCTTATCTCTTTCCCCATTCGCATTCACTCTACCAATACTGTGGCAAATGCTTTCGCCAATGACAATGGCAATACTTTTTGGGTGATTAAGATTCCAATTTCAAATCGTAGTTTAGTTGTTTCTTTTTAAATGATTTCTTTTTGAGTTTTGAGTCTTTCAGTTTACTAATTTGGCGGCATAATCATGTCAAAAATGTGGCAAAATTAGATTCGGCAAAGATTAAAGTTCAAATGTCGTAGACAAATGCAACGTCCACTGCAAATGAATTTGGTGGAAAGATGAGATGGGCTCTACATGAAATAACCGTTGCTTTTTCAGAAAAAAGCGCGCAGTGTCATGAACGTTACGTTTCTTAGTTGTCAAGCGAAAGTCGCCCTCTTTTAAAAGCGCAATGAGCACATTATCGGAAACACGAACGAAAAGTCAGAATATGATAGCTTTGAAGTAATGTATACCTTTTAAGCTGTATTCACCATTTTTGTGTACCAAATATATAAAGTTTTAGTTGTAGAGCAGACGGTTGAATTCAGTATTTTCAAACAACGCAGAGTCATAGTGCAAAAAGAACCGAAAAAGTTCAATAACTTATCAGTTAAATAACTTGTAATCACAATCACCACTGAAAAGTCTTCAATATGCCATCCCACGTGACCCCTGAGAGTTTTCACTAATATTGTAGAAATTGGACAAAAAACCTACAACTGTGCCATATTTTTCGGCCACTCTGCGAACGTTGAAGTTTAAACATACTGCAATTATGCACACGTTAAACATCTTTTTACTTGCGAGAGCAAGTGACTTGTAATCGGGAAATTTTCCCAAAAAATTCTCCTGACATGCTCAATTTCTTGAAAATTCACATAAAACTACCTTTTAGTTCATGTAGGGTAGTATTTTTTTCAAATATATTGAAAAATTGGTTTTCGTTCTAATTTCTGTCGGCTCGTTTTTTTTTTCAAATGCAATTTTTTATCTGGTAAGCTTCTCAAGCGGTTCTTTTTCAAAGCTGAGGTTGTTTAATTAAATTTTGATTCAGACAGGTTCTAGTAGTAATTGAAAGTTTCGCTCTAGTTTGTAAATGTACCAATTCTGTTTTTAATACATGTTTTTTTTTGTTAAACGGGTTCGGCTTATGTTATATCGGTTTATTCAATTTCTGTTGCGCAGTTTCAAGGGCGAAGTGTTTTTAGTGCTTTTCGTTGTTTCAGAAACTTTCACTTTAAAAACTTATAGCTTGAATTTTTTTTGTCCACAGTTTCGTTATCGGCTTAGCGTGGGTCGACCCTCGAAAGTTTTCTTGCCTTCGATATCCTGGCATGTTTTCTTCCGAAACAATTTCATTCAAAACAATCGTTAGAAAATTTTGGTAGATCAATTTTTTCAGTGGCTTTCAGTTTCATTTCATGCCGGCTGAGATTACATGCTATCACAAGTGGTGCGAAGCTCCGCTTCCTCCCTATAAAATAGTGTAGAAGTGATAAGCTTATAAAAACATCTTGATGCGATTATTTAGTTGTTGGCGAATAGTCGCCAAGCGCCCATGCTCCAGCAGTTGAAGGGATCGACATCGATCATATTTGTCTGGCTGCATTGTCTCATGTATAATTGGAATGTCTCAATTTCAAGCTAACTTAAATAGTGATGTCTGAAATGTCGTGATATCTTCACTAGGTTATGTACAGAAAACAAAGAGGGAATAGCTGGGTGGGTTTGTTTCAGATGATTGTAAATATTGAGGACTAATCAGTTATGTCAAGGGTGCTCAATTTGGATTTGGTTGTGCGGGACTACATGCGCTTACATGCTATCAAAATCTGGGAGTGGGATGAAAATATTCCGGATGAACTGATTGACAAACTCATGGCATGTGTCACTTCTGAATGTTCGAAAGAGTCTATCATTGATGCCGTCTTGATTTTTCAAAGAGATGTGAAAGAACGTCTGCAAGGTGTCAATTCGCCAAGTCAGTGTCAACCCCAAAACAATGAAGCTAACGAAAATGTAATGCAACTGTCAGTGAAGCTGGCATGCTCGAGTAATGTAAAGATGGATGGTGAAATAGCGAAGAGGATAGTAATTAATATTGATAAATTGTTAACAGGGTTGGATTTGATCAGAACAATTTTATCACAAATAGACATATCAGAACACAACCTAAATAAGTATCTCGTCAAGCTAATATTCAAAGGTCATATCATACAACATACAGACCGATTGTCCAACTTACCGCTGACGAAAAACTCGCTAGTGTTAGCGTTTATTTCACAGACTGAAAATGATGCAGTTGTGAAAATGGATAATCTGCGAAGTGGAACATCGTCAGTTCGAGACGCAGCCGAGGTGCTATCATCGCGCAACAAGGGATCAACTTCGATGCAGGAATACAAACTGGAAATCCTGGACCAAAATGGCAAGCCGATTCAGATGGGAAAATCAGAACGGAAGTCGCTTACTGTCGCAATGACGTTAGTGGAGCAAGGAAAGAAAATGATGGGAAAAGGGCAGTTTTCTGACGCTTTGTTCACATTTCTGGAGGCGGACGAGGATTTCAGACAGTGTACGAGTTCGCTGCTTGAGATGGTGGATAACTACGCGCTGTTGCAGCTGGACATTGTGTGGTGTTATTTGAGACTGGAAAGTGTGGATCAGCTGCCGGATGCGCTGACCAGACTGCAGATGAGCGAAGAGAAGTTGGAGAAGACCTTTGGTCCCAATTTGATGCGAGTCGAACTGATCAAAGGTGAATTTAATCCATTTCTCCTTTTCAGTGATTAAATTGCAGAAATGCTAAAGGAGACTGGAAACTTGATCCTTTTTGATCGAGCCGAGCTTCCATGTTTGCCGTCTTTTATATTTTAAAAATCAAGCGTGCACATCTCACTACATAAACGGATCTTCTAATGCGATTGTGATAGTTTGGTGATAAAATCATACTGAGAGTTTTTTTAGGTGCATTTTATGTAACGCGTTTTGAAGTGTGATATATTTCAAGTTGTTTTTTTTTTCAGGCAAGTGTTCCCAAGAGAAGGCACTGTTTGTGCGTCTACATCTGCTGAAGGGAGTGGTGTTTTTCTATCTGAAGAGATACAAAGACAGTCGGAACAGTCTGACAGAAGCCCTCAATCTGGTCAACAAACTAGGTTTGTGGGGAAGCTGTAATCACTTCCAATAAACTTAAGTCATCATATGGTTTGTTCCCAACTAACAATCTTACCTAGTCTATTAAAAACAAGTCTCTACTGAACCCTGAATCTTGCGTATTCAAAAAACCTAGTCGCTTGTTAAATCAACTGGGTGTTTTGAAGTGAAAAGTATGGAACAAAAGGTCCACTGAAACATTTCATTGAGTTTTAGATTACATTTGAAAGGTCATTTAAAACAGGTTAATTTCCTTTTTTACCCCCTGCTATTTTTTTTAACCAGTGCCATCAAGAAGAGTATTGCAATCAGGTACTGAACATTGCTAACCGAAAATTTGCTCAAAAGCTGTCACGTATTTCAATAAATTTAATGAATCGCATTAATTCGTGCACATTTAGCCTCTAGCACGAAAAAGATGTGTTTGATTTCGACCGAGAGCCGGTTTTTTTTCAAGTTCGAAAAATTCCCTGAAAAATATTTGATTGACTTTTTTAGTACACAACGACCTTCAGTGAGCGTTAGTGTAATAGTACGGCTATTCTGTTTTGTTTCTAATCTATGTCGCAAATACTGGTGCCACTTTTGGTGGCTTCTTTACAGCTTTTTTGATAGTATGTGCTTTGACATTCGAATAGTAATAAGTTAACACAGTTGATGCTTTTTTATTGCTCAAATGAGCCGAAAAAGCTATTTGTTTCAAACAACATAAAATCATAGTAACTCGATTTCAGAAATTTTCGAATTCAGTATAACTGGCAATTTGTTGAATCGCATAAATTATACAATGTGGCTTTATTCTCTTCTATTCCATGCAAAGTTAGTGTGGATGTCTTAAGTTTTTTATTTTCCAAATTTTTACTTGCAAGATTGGGTCTATTTGTATTTGGTACCTCTTTTGCTGCATTCCATTGGCATGTTATTAGCATATGTAGCTGCTTTATTTGTGACTAGTTTTTGCCGATCGTTAAGCGTTCGTGGCCGAGAGGGAATGGCACGAGACTCCAAGTCTCGAGGTCGCAGGTTCGAAGCTAATACGTAGCGAAAGTTAACTAATTCGTGGCTTATTTCGGCTCTTTCTCCCCCGCCCCCTCCCCACCTGTGAGTTTTTTCTAGTAATTATTTTGTTCACAATGTCCGCTTGCTTCAACAATTGGCATACAGACTAATAATGCTACGAAAAACTCAATCGGTCCTCCTATTTAACCTTGAAAAACCTCTCGTTACACCATAAAACTGATGCTTATCTGAGGTGGGGGACGGAAAAAGAGCCCTTCTTTCTATTTTTTTCTTTTTTCACTATATAAAGCTGCTTTGTCGTGGTCTCGCTAGTGTTTGCGAAGCGCAGCTTCGACTCTGTGTATCATTGTGCTTCTTACTTTTGTCGGCTAAGTTTCCAATTCATGGCTTTTTATTTTGATTTCAATATACAGTGGATTTTGGCTTATTCCTGTATTTGTAAATATACCTATGATTTTATATTTAAAAAAAAGTTTTTGACACCTATGGTTTAAGATTTCTTCGTCTTCATTTTTACGTCCTGGATGAACAAAACTCTGGTATGTGTTTCCTTCAGGGGGTGGAGGTGTAAAAGGAGATTCAAAGTCTTCATAGGTCTAAGTTTTAGTGATGTTTTTTCGGGCAACGTTCATCTACCAAAGTATTAACTGCGCATTTACCGCTTGATAAAATTTGTTTCAGTTCACTAACAATATTGTTTCTTGAAATGGTTCAATATGAACTCCACTCCATCTATACGCATAACAATTTTAGTGACGTTTTTTCCAATTGATTTCGACTAATTTCGACTCAAGTGTCTTTAAAAATGATAATAGCTTACTTTCATGATCAAGCTTTTAGCCACGCAGTCATTTCTGAATCGAATGTGTTATCTTAACGGCGTTCATCCATCTTTTTCTAAATTAGTGTGACGACTGAAGGATATCAATGTGCTGGGCTTTAAAGTAATATTTCACCTGCGAGTATTTTAATTTATTTATGATCATTTAAAATTGTTAGTTTTGGATAATTAACGCCAATTTGCGATAATTTTTGCGTGGTATTTGGTTCTATTAACGAGTTTGAAGCAAATTAATTGGGCTGAGAAAGAATTTCAAATTGAATGGAGGCAGTTTATGCGTTCGGTCTCAACTCGTTACTAGATACAATTTTAATCACTGTGTGGTTGATTTTATGTCTTGCTTTTCAAAGATTCATCTTTTTTGAAATTTTCACTCCATTATTTGGTCATAACTTGAGGCGATTTGTGAAAGACATTTCTAGTTGGAATTTTAGTCCATTTGGACTTACACTGCTTGTGAACAGTGAATTTAAAAAAGTATAATATTTTTTTTTCAAAACTTCAACTCTTTTAAGTTTTCATCATATCTTTGTGGTTGAAAATTGAAGTGGTTTGAGGAAGCACGGGAAGAATTGGTTTCCAATTGTGTTGTCTGTGATTATTTTGTGTATGCATGCGAAGAGGAAGTTCATTTCTTGATAATAATTCTCTGTTTTGGCAGCGGTGGACGAGTTAAAGCTGTCGGACATGATGCTATTGGGCTTTGAGGAGAAAGAGTGTCGGCTAGCACTTCGCAACAGCGACAACCAAGTGAGTGTGGCTGTGGACTATGCCTTGGGGGAGAGGGAGAGGGGTGCGAAAGTGAAGAAGGAGTTGCGGGAGGAGAGAGATAGGAAGGTGTTGCAGGAGAAACTGGGGGTCACCTTGGCAGGAAATCCAGTGAGTACTCTAATCTGAATGCAGAATGTGTTTCAGTGTCAATTTAACTTTACACTATCCTAGCGCGGCAATCTTGATCTTGCTGGTGTTGAGAGCCACTATAAACTGTGCGCGTTGTTTATTCATGACTCAATGTTTCCTATCCCTGAAAAACTAGATGAGAGGAAAGTTGTTTGGATCGTAACATTGCAGTTCTCCATACAGTTGTGATCTCATCATTTATAGGTTGGTTTCTGTCGTGGCCTTATCATCTGTCAAACTGTATAATTCGCGCTGAGATTGAGTGAGTATTAGAAAGGCATTGAATAGTATTAGTGCTATCCTTAGGTGGATGCTTTTTACGCTCACTGGTGGAACTTAGAGGGTGGTGCAGACACCTAATAGCGATCAATTATTAATTACTCTTCGACGAAAGATGAAGGAAATGAATCATATGCTCGAACAGTAAATAACTTTGATGAAAAATTTCCATGTCAAAATTGGTGTTACTTAGTTTGAAAGTGCAGTCTACAAATATATTATATATTTAAATGCGGGCTTCACTATCTCGCCATGTTTAAGCTTTTTCAACGTATTATTTTTGCACGTTTAAGCTATATCGTATATTGCAATGGTTAAGATTTTGTTCTTCGGTTTTCCAGTTTTATTTTAGTCGTTATTTCACCGAGTTTAAAATAAGCAGCCCAATTTTGGGATGCTGTCCGGATTTACCAAGGGGTTGCAAATTTGGCCTCCAATTTTGAATGGCCCAATTGTTTTTTAGTTAACGAGATGAGACGATTTTGGTGATTTTTTCAAAAATTTTCTGAAAACTCAAATTACAAAATAATTTTGAAAACCTGAAGTTACCAACCCTGTAGTTGGGTACTGTCAGTTTTAAAATAAGCAGCCCAATATTGGGATGCTGTCCGGATTCACCAAGGGGTTGCAAATTTGGCCTCCAACGTATTATATTTCAACGTATCTATTATATCTTTAAATGCGGGCTTCACTATCTCGCCATGCTTAAGCTTTTTCAACGTATTATTTTTGCATGTTTAAGCTATATCGTATATTGCAATGGTTAAGAATTTTTTTTTCGATTTTCAAATTTGATTTTAGTGGTTATTTTACCGAGTTTAAGTTAAGCAGTCCAATATCGAATTAGGGGTTGCGAATTTGGCCTCCAATTTTGAATGCCCGAATCATTTTAGTTAACGAGATAAGACGATTTTTGAGATTTTTTCAAAAATTTCAAATAACAAAATAAGTTACAAAACTTGAAGTTCCCAACCCTGTAGTTGGGTCCTGTCAGAGTACTCTAAGGAGTTACAAATCTTGCCTCCAAATATGACTGTTCAAATCCTTGTAGTTTTCGAGATATGACGTTTTTTGCGATTCTTTCAAAATTTTTCAGAAAACTTAAATTATTATTAGTTTTTAAAAATCTGAAATTCCCAACCCTGTAGTTAGGTCCTATCGGAGTACTGTAAGGAGTTACAAATCTTGCCTCCAAATATGACTGTTCAAATCCTTGTAGTTTTCGAGATATGACGTTTTTTGCGATTTTTTTAAATTTTTTCTGAAAACTTAAGTAATTATAAGTTATAAAAAATCTGAAATTCCCAACCCTGTACTTAAGTCCTGTCGGAGTACTCTAAGGAAATACAAATCTTGCCTCCAAATATGACTGTTCAAATCCTTGTAGTTTTCGAGATATGACGTTTTTGTGATTTTTTCAAAATTTTTCTGAAAATTTAAATTATTATTAGTTTTTAAAAATCTGAAATTCCCAGCCATGTAGTTAGGTCCTGTCGGAGTACTCTAAGGAGTTACAAATCTTGCCTCCAAATATGATTGTTCAAATCCTTGTAGTTTTCGAGATATGACGTTTTTTGCGATTTTTTCAAAATTTTTCAGAAAACTTAAATTATTTTTTTTCTTTAAAAATCTGAAATTCCCAACCCTGTAGTTAGGTCTTGTCAGAGTACTCTAAGGAGTTACAAATCTCGATTCGAAATATGACTGTTCAAATCCTTGTAGTTTTCGAGATATGACGTTTTTTGTGATTTTTTCAAAAATTTTTCAGAAAACTTATATTAATTTTTTTTCGCAAAATCTGAAATTCCCAATCCTGTAGTTAGGTCCTATCGGAGTACTCTAAGGAGTTACAAATCTTGCCTCCAAATTTGACTGTTCAAATCCTTGTAGTTTTCGAGATATGACGTTTTTTGCGATTTTTTCAAAATTTTTCTGAAAACCTAAATTATTATTAGTTTTTAAAAATCTGAAATTCCCAACCCTGTAGTTAGGTCCTGTCGGAGTACTCTAAGGTAATACAAATCTTGCCTCCAAATATGACTGTTCAAATCCTTGTAGTTTTCGAGATATGACGTTTTTGTGATTTTTTCAAAATTTTTCTGAAAATTTAAGTTATTATTTGTTTTTAATAATCTGAAATTCCCAACCCTGTAGTTAGGTCCTGTCGGAGTACTCTAAGGAGTTACAAATCTTGCCTCCAAATATGTTTGTTCAAATCCTTGTAGTTTTCGAGATAGGACGTTTTTTGCGATTTTTTCAAAATTTTTCAGAAAACTTAAATTATTTTTTTTCTTAAAAAATCTGAAATTCCCAACCCTGTAGTTAGATCTTGTCAGAGTACTCTAAGGAGTTACAAATCTCGATTCCAAATATGACTGTTCAAATCCTTGTAGTTTTCGAGATATGACGTTTTTTGTGATTTTTTCAAAAAATTTTCAGAAAACTTATATTAATTTTTTTTCGCAAAATCTGAAATTCCCAATCCTGTAGTTAGGTCCTATCGGAGTACTCTAAGGAGTTACAAATCTTGCCTCCAAATATGACTGTTCAAATCCTTGTAGTTTTCGAGATATGACGTTTTTTGCGATTTTTTCAAAATTTTTCTGAAAACCTTAATTATTATTAGTTTTTAAAAATCTGAAATTCCCAACCCTGTAGTTAGGTCCTGTCGGAGTACTCTAAGGTAATACAAATCTTGCCTCCAAATATGACTGTTCAAATCCTTGTAGTTTTCGAGATATGACGTTTTTGTGATTTTTTCAAAATTTTTCTGAAAATTTAAGTTATTATTTGTTTTCAATAATCTGAAGTTCCCAACCCTGTAGTTAAGTCCTGTCGGAGTACTCTAAGGAGTTACAAATCTTGCCTCCAAATATGATTGTTCAAATCCTTGTAGTTTTTGAGATATGACGTTTTTTTGCGATTTTTTCAAAATTTTTCAGAAAACTTAAATTAATTTTTTTCTTTAAAAATCTGAAATTCCCAACACTGTAGTTAGGTCTTGTCAGAGTACTCTCAGGAGTTACAAATCTCGATTCCAAATATGACTGTTCAAATCCTTGTAGTTTTCGAGATATGACGTTTTTTGTGATTTTTTCAAAAAATTTTCAGAAAACTTATATTAATTTTTTTCGCAAAATCTGAAATTCCCAATCCTGTAGTTAGGTCCTATCGGAGTACTCTAAGGAGTTACAAATCTTGCCTCCAAATATGACTGTTCAAATCCTTGTAGTTTTCGAGATATGACGTTTTTTGCGATTTTTTCAAAATTTTTCTGAAAACCTAAATTATTATTAGTTTTTAAAAATCTGAAATTCCCAACCCTGTAGTTAGGTCCTGTCGGAGTACTCTAAGGTAATACAAATCTTGCCTCCAAATATGACTGTTCAATTCCTTGTAGTTTTCGAGATATGACGTTTTTGTGATTTTTTCAAAATTTTTCTGAAAATTTAAGTTATTATTTGTTTTTAATAATCTGAAATTCCCAACCCTGTAGTTAGGTCCTGTCGGAGTACTCTAAGGAGTTACAAATCTTGCCTCCAAATATGATTGTTCAAATCCTTGTAGTTTTCGAGATATGACGTTTTTTGCGATTTTTTCAAAATTTTTCAGAAAACTTAAATTATTTTTTTTCTTTAAAAATCTGAAATTCCCAACCCTGTAGTTAGGTCTTGTCAGAGTACTCTAAGGAGTTACAAATCTCGATTCCAAATATGACTGTTCAAATCCTTGTAGTTTTCGAGATATGACGTTTTTTGTGATTTTTTCAAAAAATTTTCAGAAAACTTATATTAATTTTTTTTCGCAAAATCTGAATTTCCCAATCCTGTAGTTAGGTCCTATCGGAGTACTCTAAGGTAATACAAATCTTGCCTCCAAATATGACTGTTCAAATCCTTGTAGTTTTCGAGATATGACGTTTTTGTGATTTTTTCAAAATTTTTCTGAAAATTTAAGTTATTATTTGTTTTTAATAATCTGAAATTCCCAACCCTGTAGTTAGGTCCTGTCGGAGTACTCTAAGGAGTTACAAATCTTGCCTCCAAATATGATTGTTCAAATCCTTGTAGTTTTCGAGATATGACGTTTTTTGCGATTTTTTCAAAATTTTTCAGAAAACTTAAATTATTTTTTTTCTTTAAAAATCTGAAATTCCCAACCCTGTAGTTAGGTCTTGTCAGAGTACTCTAAGGAGTTACAAATCTCGATTCCAAATATGACTGTTCAAATCCTTGTAGTTTTCGAGATATGACGTTTTTTGTGATTTTTTCAAAAAATTTTCAGAAAACTTATATTAATTTTTTTTCGCAAAATCTGAATTTCCCAATCCTGTAGTTAGGTCCTATCGGAGTACTCTAAGGAGTTACAAATCTTGCCTCCAAATATGACTGTTCAAATCCTTGTAGTTTTCGAGATATGACGTTTTTTGCGATTTTTTCAATATTTTTCTGAAAACCTAAATTATTATTAGTTTTTAAAAATCTGAAATTCCCAACCCTGTAGTTAGGTCCTTTCGGAGTACTCTAAGGTAATACAAATCTTGCCTCCAAATATGACTGTTCAAATCCTTGTAGTTTTCGAGATATGACGTTTTTGTGATTTTTTCAAAATTTTTCTGAAAATTTAAGTTATTATTTGTTTTTAATAATCTGAAATTCCCAACCCTGTAGTTAGGTCCTGTCGGAGTACTCTAAGGAGTTACAAATCTTGCCTCCAAATATGATTGTTCAAATCCTTGTAGTTTTCGAGATATGACGTTTTTTGCGATTTTTTCAAAATTTTTCAGAAAACTTAAATTATTTTTTTTCTTTAAAAATTTGAAATTCCCAACCCTGTAGTTAGGTCTTGTCAGAGTACTCTCAGGAGTTACAAATCTCGATTCCAAATATGACTGTTCAAATCCTTGTAGTTTTCGAGATATGACGTTTTTTGTGATTTTTTCAAAAAATTTTCAGAAAACTTATATTAATTTTTTTCGCAAAATCTGAAATTCCCAATCCTGTAGTTAGGTCCTATCGGAGTACTCTAAGGAGTTACAAATCTTGCCTCCAAATATGACTGTTCAAATCCTTGTAGTTTTCGAGATATGACGTTTTTTGCGATTTTTTCAAAATTTTTCTGAAAACCTTAATATTTATTAGTTTTTAAAAATCTGAAATTCCCAACCCTGTAGTTAGGTCCTGTCGGAGTACTCTAAGGTAATACAAATCTTGCCTCCAAATATGACTGTTCAAATCCTTGTAGTTTTCGAGATATGACGTTTTTGTGATTTTTTCAAAATTTTTCTGAAAATTTAAGTTATTATTTGTTTTCAATAATCTGAAATTCCCAACCCTGTAGTTAGGTCCTGTCGGAGTACTCTAAGGAGTTACAAATCTTGCCTCCAAATATGATTGTTCAAATCCTTGTAGTTTTCGAGATATGACGTTTTTTGCGATTTTTTCAAAATTTTTCAGAAAACTTAAATTATTTTTTTTCTTTAAAAATCTGAAATTCCCAACCCTGTAGTTAGGTCTTGTCAGAGTACTCTCAGGAGTTACAAATCTCGATTCCAAATATGACTGTTCAAATCCTTGTAGTTTTCGAGATATGACGTTTTTTGTGATTTTTTCAAAAAATTTTCAGAAAACTTATATTAATTTTTTTCGCAAAATCTGAAATTACCAGTCCTGTAGTTAGGTCCTATCGGAGTACTCTAAGGAGTTACAAATCTTGCCTCCAAATATGACTGTTCAAATCCTTGTAGTTTTCGAGATATGACGTTTTTTGCGATTTTTTCAAAATTTTTCTGAAAACCTAAATTATTATTAGTTTTTAAAAATCTGAAATTCCCAACCCTGTAGTTAGGTCCTGTCGGAGTACTCTAAGGTAATACAAATCTTGCCTCCAAATATGACTGTTCAAATCCTTGTAGTTTTCGAGATATGACGTTTTTTGTGATTTTTTCCAAATTTTTCTGAAAATTTAAGTTATTATTTGTTTTTAATACTCTGAAATTCCCAACCCTGTAGTTAGGTCCTGTCGGAGTACTCTAAGGAGTTACAAATCTTGCCTCCAAATATGATTGTTCAAATCCTTGTATCTTTCGAGATATGACGTTTTTTGCGATTTTTTCAAAATTTTTCAGAAAACTTAAATTATTTTTTTTCTTTAAAAATCTGAAATTCCCAACCCTGTAGTTAGGTCTTGTCAGAGTACTCTAAGGAGTTACAAATCTCGATTCCAAATATGACTGTTCAAATCCTTGTAGTTTTCGAGATATGACGTTTTTTGTGATTTTTTCAAAAAATTTTCAGAAAACTTATATTAATTTTTTTCGCAAAATCTGAAATTACCAGTCCTGTAGTTAGGTCCTATCGGAGTACTCTAAGGAGTTACAAATCTTGCCTCCAAATATGACTGTTCAAATCCTTGTAGTTTTCGAGATATGACGTTTTTTGCGATTTTTTCAAAATTTTTCTGAAAACCTAAATTATTATTAGTTTTTAAAAATCTGAAATTCCCAACCCTGTAGTTAGGTCCTGTCGGAGTACTCTAAGGTAATACAAATCTTGCCTCCAAATATGACTGTTCAAATCCTTGTAGTTTTCGAGATATGACGTTTTTTGTGATTTTTTCCAAATTTTTCTGAAAATTTAAGTTATTATTTGTTTTTAATACTCTGAAATTCCCAACCCTGTAGTTAGGTCCTGTCGGAGTACTCTAAGGAGTTACAAATCTTGCCTCCAAATATGATTGTTCAAATCCTTGTATCTTTCGAGATATGACGTTTTTTGCGATTTTTTCAAAATTTTTCAGAAAACTTAAATTATTTTTTTTCTTTAAAAATCTGAAATTCCCAACCCTGTAGTTAGGTCTTGTCAGAGTACTCTAAGGAGTTACAAATCTCGATTCCAAATATGACTGTTCAAATCCTTGTAGTTTTCGAGATATGACGTTTTTTGTGATTTTTTCAAAAAATTTTCAGAAAACTTATATTAATTTTTTTCGCAAAATCTGAAATTACCAGTCCTGTAGTTAGGTCCTATCGGAGTACTCTAAGGAGTTACAAATCTTGCCTCCAAATATGACTGTTCAAATCCTTGTAGTTTTCGAGATATGACGTTTTTTGCGATTTTTTCAAAATTTTTCTGAAAACCTAAATTATTATTAGTTTTTAAAAATCTGAAATTCCCAACCCTGTAGTTAGGTCCTGTCGGAGTACTCTAAGGTAATACAAATCTTGCCTCCAAATATGACTGTTCAAATCCTTGTAGTTTTCGAGATATGACGTTTTTTGTGATTTTTTCCAAATTTTTCTGAAAATTTAAGTTATTATTTGTTTTTAATACTCTGAAATTCCCAACCCTGTAGTTAGGTCCTGTCGGAGTACTCTAAGGAGTTACAAATCTTGCCTCCAAATATGATTGTTCAAATCCTTGTATCTTTCGAGATATGACGTTTTTGCGATTTTTTCAAAATTTTTCAGAAAACTTAAATTATTTTTTTTCTTTAAAAATCTGAAATTCCCAACCCTGTAGTTAGGTCTTGTCAGAGTACTCTAAGGAGTTACAAATCTCGATTCCAAATATGACTGTTCAAATCCTTGTAGTTTTCGAGATATGACGTTTTTTGTGATTTTTTCAAAATTTTTCAGAAAACTTAAATTATTTTTTTTCTTTAAAAATCTGAAATTCCCAACCCTGTAGTTAGGTCTTGTCAGAGTACTCTAAGGAGTTACAAATCTCGATTCCAAATATGACTGTTCAAATCCTTGTAGTTTTCGAGATATGACGTTTTTTGTGATTTTTTCAAAAAATTTTCAGAAAACTTATATTAATTTTTTTTCGCAAAATCTGAATTTCCCAATCCTGTAGTTAGGTCCTATCGGAGTACTCTAAGGAGTTACAAATCTTGCCTCCAAATATGACTGTTCAAATCCTTGTAGTTTTCGAGATATGACGTTTTTTGCGATTTTTTCAAAATTTTTCTGAAAACCTAAATTATTATTAGTTTTTAAAAATCTGAAATTCCCAACCCTGTAGTTAGGTCCTTTCGGAGTACTCTAAGGTAATACAAATCTTGCCTCCAAATATGACTGTTCAAATCCTTGTAGTTTTCGAGATATGACGTTTTTTGCGATTTTTTCAAAATTTTTCTGAAAACCTAAATTATTATTAGTTTTTAAAAATCTGAAATTCCCAACCCTGTAGTTAGGTCCTTTCGGAGTACTCTAAGGTAATACAAATCTTGCCTCCAAATATGACTGTTCAAATCCTTGTAGTTTTCGAGATATGACGTTTTTGTGATTTTTTCAAAATTTTTCTGAAAATTTAAGTTATTATTTGTTTTTAATAATCCGAAATTCCCAACCCTGTAGTTAGGTCCTGTCGGAGTACTCTAAGGAGTTACAAATCTTGCCTCCAAATATGACTGTTCAAATCCTTGTAGTTTTCGAGATATGACGTTTTTTGCGATTTTTTCAAAATTTTTCTGAAAATCTAAATTATTATTAGTTTTTAAAAATCTGAAATTCCCAACCCTGTAGTTAGGTCCTGTCGGAGTACTCTAAGGTAATACAAATCTTGCCTCCAAATATGACTGTTCAAATCCTTGTAGTTTTCGAGATATGACGTTTTTGTGATTTTTTCAAAATTTTTCGGAAAATTTAAGTTATTATTTGTTTTTAATAATCTGAAATTCCCAACCCTGTAGTTAGGTCCTGTCGGAGTACTCTAAGGAATTACAAATCTTGCCTCCAAATATGATTGTTCAAATCCTTGTATCTTTCGAGATATGACGTTTTTTGCGATTTTTTCAAAATTTTTCAGAAAACTTAAATTATTTTTTTTCTTTAAAAATCTGAAATTCCCAACCCTGTAGTTAGGTCTTGTCAGAGTACTCTAAGGAGTTACAAATCTCGATTCCAAATATGACTGTTCAAATCCTTGTAGTTTTCGAGATATGACGTTTTTTGTGATTTTTTCAAAAAATTTTCAGAAAACTTATATTAATTTTTTTTCGCAAAATCTGAAATTCCCAATCCTGTAGTTAGGTCCTATCGGAGTACTCTAAGGAGTTACAAATCTTGCCTCCAAATATGACTGTTCAAATCCTTGTAGTTTTCGAGATATGACGTTTTTTGCGATTTTTTCAAAATTTTTCTGAAAACCTAAATTATTATTAGTTTTTAAAAATCTGAAATTCCTAACCCTGTAGTTAGGTCCTTTCGGAGTACTCTAAGGTAATACAAATCTTGCCTCCAAATATGACTGTTCAAATCCTTGTAGTTTTCGAGATATGACGTTTTTGTGATTTTTTCAAAATTTTTCTGAAAATTTAAGTTATTATTTGTTTTTAATAATCTGAAATTCCCAACCCTGTAGTTAGGTCCTGTCGGAGTACTCTAAGGAGTTACAAATCTTGCCTCCAAATATGATTGTTCAAATCCTTGTAGTTTTCGAGATATGACGTTTTTTGCGATTTTTTCAAAATTTTTCAGAAAACTTAAATTATTTTTTTTCTTTAAAAATCTCCCAACCCTGTAGTTAGGTCTTGTCAGAGTACTCTAAGGAGTTAAAAATCTCGATTCCAAATATGACTGTTCAAATCCTTGTAGTTTTCGAGATATGACGTTTTTTGCGATTTTTTCAAAATTTTTCTGAAAACCTAAATTATTATTAGTTTTTAAAAATCTGAAATTCCTAACCCTGTAGTTAGGTCCTTTCGGAGTACTCTAAGGTAATACAAATCTTGCCTCCAAATATGACTGTTCAAATCCTTGTAGTTTTCGAGATATGACGTTTTTGTGATTTTTTCAAAATTTTTCTGAAAATTTAAGTTATTATTTGTTTTTAATAATCTGAAATTCCCAACCCTGTAGTTAGGTCCTGTCGGAGTACTCTAAGGAGTTACAAATCTTGCCTCCAAATATGATTGTTCAAATCCTTGTAGTTTTCGAGATATGACGTTTTTTGCGATTTTTTCAAAATTTTTCAGAAAACTTAAATTATTTTTTTTCTTTAAAAATCTCCCAACCCTGTAGTTAGGTCTTGTCAGAGTACTCTAAGGAGTTAAAAATCTCGATTCCAAATATGACTGTTCAAATCCTTGTAGTTTTCGAGATATGACGTTTTTTGTGATTTTTTCAAAATTTTTCTGAAAACCTAAATTATTATTAGTTTTTAAAAATCTGAAATTCCCAACCCTGTAGTTAGGTCCTGTCGGAGTACTCTAAGGTAATACAAATCTTGCCTCCAAATATGACTGTTCAAATCCTTGTAGTTTTCGAGATATGACGTTTTTGTGATTTTTTCAAAATTTTTCTGAAAATTTAAGTTAATATTTGTTTTAAAAAATCTGAAATTCCCAACCCTGTAGTTAGGTCCTGTCGGAGTACTCTAAGGTAATACAAATCTTGCCTCCAAATATGACTGTTCAAATCCTTGTAGTTTTCGAGATATGACGTTTTTGTGATTTTTTCAAAATTTTTCTGAAAATTTAAGTTAATATTTGTTTTAAAAAATCTGAAATTCCCAACCCTGTAGTTAGGTCCTGTCGGAGTACTCTAAGGAGTTACAAATCTTGCCTCCAAATATGATTGTTCAAATCCTTGTAGTTTTCGAGATATGACGTTTTTTGTGATTTTTTCAAAATTTTTCAGAAAACTTGAATTATTTTTTTTCTTAAAAATCTGAAATTCCCAACCCTGTTGTTAGGTCCTTTCAGAGTACTCTAAGGAGTTACAAATCCTGCCTCCCTATATGACAGTTATTATCCTAATAGTTTTCGAGATATGACTTTTTTTTGCGATTTTTTCAAAATTTTTCAGAAAACTTAAATTATTATTACTTTTTAAAAATCTGAAATTCCCAACCTGTAGTTAGGTCCTGTCGGAGTACTCTCAAAGGTTGCAAACCTTACCTCCAAGTATGACTGCTCAATTTTTTGTAGTTTTCGAGCTATGACGTTTTTTGTGATTTTTTCAAAATTTTCAGAAAGTTTAAATTAATTATTTTTCAAAATTTGAAATTCCCAACTCTATAGTTCGGTGTTGTCAGGGTACTCTAAATCTTGCCACATGCGACTGCTAAACGCGACTGCTCAAATGCTTTTAGTTTCCGAGATGTGACTTTTTTCGATTTTTTAAAATTTCTCAAAGAACTTATGTACAAAGAAATTCAAAAAATTTGAAACTACTAACTTGACGAAGATACAACCTTATTGTCAGCGTACACCCAGGTGTCTCAAATCTTGCCTCTTAATTTGAATGCTCAAATCCTTTTAGTTTCCGAGAAAAGATGTTTTTTTTTCAATTTTTTTTTTCGGGAATCTTAGGTTTAAAAAGTTCACAATATTTTGAATTCCTAACCCTATAGTAGGGTGCTCTCAGGGAGTCTCAGTGGTTGCAAATCTGGCTTCCAAATTTCTCCAGACGTCCATTAAGTTTTCGAGATGACGCTTTTAAAATGGGAATTTAAAAAAAAATTAAAAGTTCGAAATTACCAAACCTGGGTGCAGTCAGAGTACACTAAAAGTTTGCAGATGTTGTTTCCAATGTATGCGGTTTTTTTCATGAGTTGTCGAAAAATTTCGATTGCTAGTTATATTTAAATGTGGGCTTCACTATCTCGCCATGCTTAAGCTTTTTCAACGTATTATTTTTGCATGTTTAAGCTATATCGTATATTGCAATGGTTAAGAATTTTTTTCGATTTTCAAGTTTGATTTTAGTGGTTATTTTACCGAGTTTAAGTTAAGCAGTCCAATATCGAATTAGGAGTTGCGAATTTGGCCTCCAATTTTGAATGCCCGAATCATTTTAGTTAACGAGATAAGACGATTTTTGAGATTTTTTCAAAAATTTTCAGAAATTTCAAATAACAAAATAAGTTACAAAACTTGAAGTTCCCAACCCTGTAGTTGGGTGCTGTCGGAGTACTCTAAGTATTTACAAATCTTGCCTCCAAATATGACTGTTCAAATCCTTGTAGTTTTCGAGTTATGACATTTTTTGTGATTTTTTCAAAAAATTTTCAGAAACTTATATGAGTTTTTTTTCAAAAGCTAAAATTGCCAACTCTGTAGTTGGGTTCTGCCAGAGTATCCTCAAGGATTCCGAAATATGCGAAATCTCGCCTCCAAATATGACTGCTCAATTCTTTGTAGTTTTCGAGATATGACGTTTTATGTGATTTTTTCAAAAGTTTTTTAGAAAACATAAATTAATTTTTTTTCTTCAAAGTTTGAAATTCTCAACCCTGTAGTTGGGTACTGTCAGAGTTCTATCTATTGAGGATTGCGAATCTTGCCTCCAAATATGACTGCTCAAATGCTTACAGTTTTCGAGATGTGACGTTTTTTGAGATTGTTTCAAAACTTTCAGAAAACCTAAACTTATTATTTTTTTAAGTTTGACATTCCCAACCCCGTGGTTGGATGCTGTCAGGCTACTCTAAGGTGTTGCAAATCTTGCCTCCAAGTATGTCTGTTCAAATCTTTGTAGTTTTCGAGATATGACGTTTGTGATTTTTCTTTAAAAAAATTGAGAAAATTTAAATATATATTTTTTGATAATTTGAAATTCCTGACTCTGTAGTTTAGTGCTCTCAGGGCACTCTCAGGAGTTACAAATCTTGCCACATGCGACTGCTCAAATGATTTTAATTTCCGAGGTGTACGTTTTTTTGATTTTTTTTTTTCAAAATTTCTCCAAGAAATTATCTACAAAGAAATTCGCAAAATTTGAAACTACCAACTTGGTGAAGACACAACCTTAATGTCAGCGTATGCCCCGGCTTCTCAAATCTTGCCTCCAATATGAATGCTCAAATCCTTTTCGTTTTTGAGATAAGACGTTTTTTTTATGATTTATTCATTTTTTGTCGGGAATCTTAAGTTTAAAAATACACGAAATTTGAAATTCCCAACCGTATAATAGGGTGCTATCAGAGGCTGCAGTGGTTGCAATGGGAATTAATTAACCCAAGTTTTAAAATGGGAATTAAAAAAATTAAAAAGTTTGAAATTACCAACCCTGTAATTGGGTGCAGTCAGAGTACACTAAAAGTTTGCAGATTTTGTTTCCAATTTATGCGGTTTTTCATGAGCTGTCTAAAGAATTCGAAGCACCGGAGATGCGTTAAGCGCTAGTAAGTATTAAATCCGTAAATAATCACAAATGTATATAAATTCGTTTTCAGGTGAGTGTTCCACAATACAGAGCTTTAATTTCGATGAAGTTCGGCAAAGTTGCGAGCAAATTGGCGTTGAAACGATTCGGCAATAACATTAACGAATGTCTTCGAGTGTTAGAAGAGAACGATTACAAAGCCTTGCTGTATCCAGAATCGCTGTGCCAACATTACGCCAGAGTGGACGAAACCCAACTTGGCTTGCTGAAAAGTTTGTGCGAAGAAAACACCTCCAGTATGAAGCTAGCTATCGCGCTTTTCATTTGCCAAAATGGTGTGACAGAGGCGAAGGAGAGAATGGACACAGAAGATATTACAGTAAGAATGGTGGAAAATGTGTGGTCGGGTTTGCCGGCTGAGGGAACTGAAGACGAGGAGGAAATCAAGAACTCGAAGAGGATTCGAAGTGAAGAATACGAAGCCCAGATGAAACTGGAAGAAATAGTGAGCAATGAACAAGGAGACGATTATCTAGATTTAGACTTCAAAACTGAACTGCCTTACATTGAACAGTACTTGGCCCTTCTCCAAACTGTTTGAGTGTGCTAAATACAAGATGAGAACATCCAGAATTTTTGCCATTTCCCAAAGAAGCCAATGTGAGCTCAGTTAAGGTTCCTCGTATGTAAAGGTCTAAAAGTTTCTCAACAAAATTCTGGTCGTTTTATTGGTTCCAGTGCTGACTATAGAAAATAATTTGTTTTATGAATTTTAAATCTTTGAATAGTTATTAAATTCTAATTTAGTTTTATTTTGTTAATAAGTATTATCCTCTGTGATTTCTCTACGTGACAGTAGAAACTGTTTGAATGCATCAAGGCGTCGCAGTTTGCCATCTACAAGCATTCGAGCGCATATTAATAAGTTTGGAACGCGTTTTTATTTTAACATAAACTGCGCAACAATGGAGTGTTGATTGTTTCGACTTTCGAAGACGGTGATAGTGTCTGTTTTAATCCGTCAAGTTTAGGCTCTTAGCTAAGTATTCTTGTTGACAAATGTTTTTATACGATCTGAAACATATTGTTGTGTTGAGCTCAAATTACAAAGAAATTTACCTGTGATTTTGTTTGTAAAGATGTGGGGGTTTGAAAATGGTTCAATTGGTCAAGTGGGAATAATTGAGGCTCGATATAGTGAGTTCTTATCGCACGAGTAATCGGTAATTTCAGTCATTCATAATTGATTTGAGCCCAGCAATTTGGACTGCATTTTGACTCTAGGATTTTTTTCGATTTGTTATTTTTTAACCTCTCAGCTGTGTTTTCACCTCTTCGAGCGACATTTGAAAAAGAAATCCGAAAATATTTCTCAGTGTCGAGAAAACTTCGGGTGTGTTTAACTTTTCAAAACTTTTATTCCATTTACTACAAATAATAATCGGAATAGGTCGAGTGAGCATATAAAGCGTGCGTATAATTTGAGCATATAAAGCGAGCGAGAGCAGGCTACTAATAAAGGAAAATCCTAGATCCGCGCCTGATAAGAGGATAAGTTGTATTCAGGGGCGGATCTAGGTTTTTCTCGAGGGAGGAGGCGGATTTTTAAGATGACCAAATTAATTTTTCAAGCTCTAACAAAGCGTTAAAAAGTCCTTGTTTTGGCCAAATTTTCTGCTCGTTTTTAGGCACCTTTTGAAAAATTTTGACCAAAAAAATTGCGTTTTTGGCGCGCTCTCCCTCGCTCAAAGTCCGTCACCAAAAACGGATATCTCAAATAGTCCAAAGGGGGGACCTTTTAGGCGGACAGGGGCTCGCATCCCTGAGGGGAGGGCGTCCACCCCCCGCCCCTAAATCCGTCCCTGGTTTTATTTGAGCCGCCAATATTTGTTTACTTCATCAAGGTTAGTGTTCACACTAGCTTCAGCTTAGTCTATTTTTAAGAACCGTTTTTTCTAAATATTGGTGCCACTTTTCAGGCACTTTTTGAAATGCATATTTTATACATAATATGACTGTATGCTTTGCGATTTGTTACATGAATTAGTGTGGATGCCTTCAGTTTGTTATATCCCAAATTATTACTTGCAAAATTGTGTCTATTTGTAATAGGTGCAATCACTTTGACAATTTATTTGCATATGTAGCTGCTTTGTTCGTGAATTGTGTTTGTCAGTAGTTAAGCGTGCGTGGCTACGTGGTTATTGCGTGAGACTCAAAGTCTCCTGATTGCAATGGGTTGCAGATCGAATACTTGCTATTTTTTCTTATTGAACTTTCTAGAGTTGTTTTTGTCGTTCTTCGCTTCTGTGATGAGAATGTCTTCTCGGGAAATTATTTTCTTAAAGAACTTGGATGGAATCTTATGAAAGTTGTCGAGCTGGTCATTAACCATGTTGCGGGGGACTTGTGCAGACGAATTTTTCAAAACGCGTTTTGTGGACATATGGAAAGTGGCCATGGATGGTTCAAAAAAAGCTAAATGAGGTGACCAAGAGGAATAAAGTCTACTCTTTAAAAAAATGTGCGCCGACCGCATCTAAAGCTGCTTGTGATTTGGCCTCATTCATATCGAAGTCAAACGACTGCGAACCCATGACAGATGACATTAAAAACGCCTTGCTCCAATCAAGAAGGATCAAGAGAAGAACAAGTAGAAGCACGAATACCAAAGACTCACAGCTGTAAGCTACTAGTCGAGTCATATGGGTTGAATGATGCTGCGCACGAATGGTATGAAACGCTGACAACTAGACTTTATACGCAGCAGTTTTTCGATTGTATGACGCAACAGTGTTTTTTCTTTTCGACGGTGGAAAATGAACACTGCGATGGATTGCTCATCGTACAAGTGGATGGTTTTTCCTTTAGCGTGACAACAGAATTTGAGAATCGTGTTCAAAGAGTACTAGACGGACTAAAACTGGGAATAATCAAGTGTGAGAACTTCGATTTTCTGGGACTTAGCGTGGCGACGTACAGTGACTCTTAGGAGTGAAGCCTGTATTGCTAGACGTAATGACGATACAGGGATTCGGAAACATGCCTGCAGCTGATAGCGAGATGGCAATTTGAGACAGTATGGTGGCAAGGGCGAGAACACTCATCAGAATGTTACAATGGATGACGATTTTGTTTCGGCCAGATTTATCCAAACGACTACACGATGTATTAAACCTTCTGCACATAAGGTTAACGTGGAGGTTCATAAGAGCATCGACCATTGTGGTGAGATTGTATAAAAAGCGGCCAATCCAATCAAATAAATTCAGAAAATTGACAGTAGTATTGCAGATGGAACTCTACCGAGATCCGAGCCAATAAGATCGATCAACAATGGGTCAAGTTGGAGTGAAACGAGACAAGATTGAAAATTGGACGACAGTTCACTGGCACTCAAGGACAATCGGCAGGCTACCCAACAATATCTTCAAAACAGAAGCATATGCGGCACGACTCACGAGTAAAGATTGCATCTACCGGAAAAGGATTGTGGTGGACGTCTGCTTACGGCACAGGTTTGAGAGGTTCATTCTTAACTGATAGCAAGCAAGTCCGTGAAAGTCACTGTAGACGCTCCGAAATTCAACAAAGACGTCAAATTGTCTAGGAGAGATATTGCTATGGTGCGACCGCTCATTCAGTTTGAAGGAAGTAAGTTCCACATAGATTGATCTGACGTCGGATTACTCGATAAGAGCAGTCTCTATGTATGCGCTAGTGGCATATTTGGACAAAAAACTTGACGAAAACTATGGCTATGGGGAGTTGTCACTAAACGAGCAGGAACAATGGTTTTCCGACCAATCAGAGACAGATACATTGTGAGTACGAGCAGAGGGGGAAGAAACAAAGAAAGAAAGCATTGCCTATCTGAAGCCCAATACATACCTATCTGAAACTTTTTAACAAACTACAAACCAGTATTCTGAAAAATTCAAAGTTGATAAATTAAGACAAAATAGCAAAAAAAAAGGTCAAACCCGGCGAATATGTAATACTTATTATATGTGCAAACTTCTTATATGAAAGTCATTTAGTCTGTCATGGTGATTTTGTGTGCAGGAAGTCACACCACATAATTATCTGAAATTAGAAACAGATAAGATACCGTTCCGCAAAGACACCAATTCAGAACCAATTTGTTTTAACCAGCGGAGAAGACTTCAACAAAAACATCAACGAATTCAAAGGACTTTTCAAGCTAATTGACTGCAAAGTTTATTTTCCTTTGCTCTTTAACCTAATTTTATATAATGTTGTGCATGATTCCTGGCAAGTTCAGGAGTCTACAAATAACAAACCTTTACACTTCTGAAAAAAAAAACATTTTCGGTTTACGGAAAACCTTTTTTCTACAGTTTTCGGTATGATGATCTGGTCTTTTTTTTTTGGTTTTCTGATCTGGTCAGTACGTTTTCGGATTGCTGATACATCCGTTTACTTGAAAATCGAGCATATTTCTGAAAAATAATATTACGATTTTCAATTATTATGGAATTATCTGTGATCGGACACATGTGCTACTTGCATATCAACTAGCTATGATGTTTTTACCGTGGTATTATTGAAAGCTCTTTACTGTAGCGTCGTCAAATCATTTGAAAATTTTTTTGCTAGGCACTGCATTTGAGTTCTGTAAAATCGAAATACACAGTTTTTTCTCTCCAACTAAAAGCTGTTCAAAAAGTCAAACAAGGTGACTTCTATTATCTAAATTTTCTAGATTTTTGTTTCTGTTGCTGGAATTTTTTTTTTCATGCAAATTTTGATCAAATTATTCACGTGGTCAAATTATCAAATTATACATGTATCTGAGCGTAGAAAGAGGGTGCCAAGTTTGAGTTGCTGGGGGAAAATATCTATCACTTGGGTGTTTCTTAACTTAATTGGAAACCTGTCGATCAGCTCGGCCCAGATGAATCGTCTAACAACTAGTCATTAGCATTTTGGTGCCAAGAGAGCAGAGTTAGTTCCACCTTTATTATCAGGCACAATAACTTAGGTCCAGGGTCTGGAAGAGTTCCGATAATGAGTCAGTCTCAAAGGGACTACCAGCCAAAGTTTTCAGAACAGGTGAAACCCGTTAGAGTTCACGATAATCTGGGCTTCAACAATGCAAAAACGAGGAGTGCTTCCTCAAATCAGTGTGACTATCAACCCAAATTAGCAGATCGAGTTGCTTCGATAACAATATGGGACAATATAGTCGCGTCATATAGATTGAATGATGCTGCGCACGAATGGTATGAAACGCTGACAACTAGACTTTATACGCAGCAGTTTTTCGATTGTATGACGCAAGTGTTTTTTCTTTTCGACGGTGGAAAATGAACACTGCGATGGATTGCTCATCGTACAAGTGGATGGTTTTTCCTTTAGCGTGACAACAGAATTTGAGAATCGTGTTCAAAGAGCACTAGACGGACTAAAACTGGGAATAATCAAGTGTGAGAACTTCGATTTTCTGGGACTTAGCGTGGCGACGTACAGTGACTCTTAGGAGTGAAGCCTGTATTGCTAGACGTAATGACGATACAGGTATTCGGAAACATGCCTGCAGCAAATAGCGAGATGGCGATTGGAGACAGTATGGTGGCAAGGGCGAGATCACTCATCAGAATGTTACAACGGATGACGATTTTGTTTCGGCCAGATTTATCCAAACGACTAAATGATGTATTAAACCTTCTGCACATGAGATTAACGTGGAGGTTCATAAGAGCATCGACCATTGTGGTGAGATTGTATAAAAAGCGGCCAATCCAATCAAATAAATTCAGAAAATTGACAGTAGTATTGCAGATGGAACTCTACCGAGATCCGAGCCAATAAGATCGATCAACAATGGGCCAAGTAGAAGTGAAACGAGAACAAGATTGAGAATTTGACTACAGTTCACTGGTACTCAACGACAATCGGCAGGCTACCCAACAAATCTTCAAAACAGAAGCATATGCGGCACGACTCACGAGTAAAAATTGCATCTACCGGAAAAGGATTGGGGTGGACGTCTGCTTACGGCACAGGTTTGAGAGGTTCATTCTTAACTGATAGCAAGCAAGTCCGTGAAAGACACTGTAGACGCTCCGAAATTCAACGAAGACGTCAAAATGTCTAGGAGAGACATTGCTATGGTGGGACCGCTCATTCAGTTTGAAGGAAGTAAGTTCCATTTAGATTGATCTGACATCGGCTTACTCGATAAGAGCAGTCTTTATGTATGCGCTAGTGGCATATTTGGACAAAAACTTGACGAAAACTATGGCTATGGGGAGTTGTCACTAAACGAGTAGGAACAGTGGTCTTCCGACCAATCAGAGACAGATACATTGTGAGTACGAGCAGAGGCGGAAGAAACAAAGAAAGAAGGCATTGCCTATCTGAAACCCAATACATACCTATCTGAAACTTTTTAACAAACTACAAACCAGTATTCTGAAATATTCAAAGTTGATAGATAAAGACAAAATAGCACAAAGAAGGTCACACCCGGCGAATATGTAATACTTATTATATGTGCAAACTTCTGATATGAAAGTCATTTAGACTGTCATGGTGATTTTGTGTGCAGGAAGTCACATCACATAATTATCTGAAAATAGAAACAGATAAGATACCGTTCCGCAAAGACACCAATTCAGAACCAAATTGTTTTAACCAGCAGGGAAGACTTCAACAAAACATCAACGAATTCAAAGGACTTTTCAAGCTAATTGACTGCAAAATTTAATTTCCTTTGCTCTTTAACCTAATTTAATATAATGTTGTGCATGATTCCTGGCCAGTTCAGGGGTGCACAAATAACAAACGTTTTTACTTCTGAAAAAACATTTTCGGTTTACGGAAAACCTTTTTTCTACAGTTTTCGGTATGGTGATCTGGTCATTTTTTTTTTTTGGTTTACTGATCTGGTCGGTACGTTTTTGGATTGCTGATACATCCAGTTACTGACATACCACCCTTTTAATTTTGGAGGAGTCATAAACACAAAAGTTAAAATGGAAGGAGTGATTTAGTCATTCTTTTACGCATTAGCGGTAAAGTTCGTTTGAAAATGAAGACTTAAAATTGCCAGGTAAAGGCAAATAAGAGAAAAAACTGAGCGGATCGATTCTTGTTCTCTGCTGATTGGCTAACAGAGATATTGGTTGTTTGTTTTAAACTAGTTTTCTCTTTTCTCCCCAGTCTTTTGAAAATTGAGCATAGATCTCAAAAATAATATCACGATTTCCAATAATTATGGAGTTATCTGTGATCGGACACATGTGCTACTTGCATATCATCCAGCTATGATGTTTTTACCGTGGTATTATTGAAAGCTCTTTACTGTAGCGTCGTCAAATCGTTCGAATATTTTTTTGCTAGGCACTGCATTTGATTTCAAAATTGAAATACACACAGTTTTTCTCCAGCAAAAAGCTGTTCAAAAAGTCAAACAAGGTGACTTCTAATATATAAATTTGGTTGAAATTTTTGTTTCTGTTGCTGGATTTTTTTTTCATGCAAATTGTGATCATATTATTCACGTGGTCAAGTTATACATGTATCTGAGCGTAGAAAGAGGGTGCCAAGTTTGAGTTACTGGGGGAAAATATCTATCACTTGGGTGTTTCTTAACTTAATTGGAAACCTGTCGATCAGCTCGGCCCAGATGAATCGTCTAACAACTAGTCAACAACATTTTGGTGCCAAGAGAGCAGAGTCGGTTCCACCTGTCATTATCAGGCACAATAACTTAGGTCCAGGGTCCGGAAGAGTTCCGATAATGAGTCAGTCTCAAAGGGACTACCAGCCAAAGTTTTCAGAACAGGTGAAACCCGTTAGAGTTCACGATAATCTGGGCTTCAGCAATGCAAAAATGAGGAGTGCCTCCTCAAATCAGTGTGACTATCAACCTAAATTAGCAGATCGAGTTGCTTCGATAAAAGTACAGGACAATATAGGTTTCAGTTCGGCTAAAATGCAAGGTACTATTACAAGTCAACGGAGTTTCGCTCCAAAGTTGTTCAATGTTGTGAACCCGATAGTTACGAGAGACAACTTAAGTACAGGTTCTGGGTGGATGTTTCAATTGAGTGTGGCTCAAAGCGACTATCAGCCAAAAATAGCCGATGCAGTCAGACCCGTTAAAGTAACCGAAAATCTGGGCTCCAGCGTAGACAAAATGCAAAACACTACTTCAATTAGTTCCGACTATCGGTCATCACTAGTTTCTGGCGCAGCTTTTGTGAAACAGCAGGATAGTTTGGGTGTAAGTTCCCCAAAAACTGACCGTGAGATCACTAACCGAGAAGAGCGTTTGCCTAAAGTGTTTGTAACTGTTGATCAGAAAGATAAATTGAGCAGAGGAGGCGAAAGTGTGTCAGAGCTGAGTCAGAGTCAAATTCAGTCCTCGCCATGGTTAGTCGACAAGGCTGCATCTGATCACTTTGACCAGAGCGTGAATGACTTGAATAGCAAAAAATCTGCCTTCTGTGGACAAGAATCAGAGGGCGAAAAGTGTTCAAGGAGCGGAGGTGATTACTACACGAAAGCCATCAAGTGGCCCACTCCTGTGCGATACAGAGATAATTTGGGCTTCTCTGGCAAAATGGATTTCAGCTCCCCCACTAACAACAGCTACTATCGAAGCCCAGTGGCGACCCGCGCGACGCCTGCAAAATACTCGGACAACCTGGGATTCTCCGGACCCTCCCAGTCGATGTACTCGACCAACCAGCAATACTTTGGTGAAAAAATTGAGCTCTCTGGAGACGTGAAATGGAGGAGTCATTCAAGGGATGCGGTCAAAAAAGTCCAGATGCGATGCCCATCTGCAGGCTAGCTCCTACGAGTTAATGAAACAAGGCTAATATCAATCCCCATGTAGCAGTTTTTGTATTTACGCACCCCTTAGCAATTGAATCTAAGTTAAAATCAGATGAGGGGTCAGAAGACTTCATGTTAATGATAACTATGAAGTGTTTCAAGTAAACTGTTATTTTATAAAAGATTGTCATTTTTTACCGTTGATCTGTTTGGCTTCAAGTTTGGAGAGAATCCGCAAAACTGACCAAAATTTGATTTCAAAAAACCTGCATTGGTAAGATTAGCGTGCTAAAAACACCCGCATTTTTTCAACTGTTCCACATTTTTGAGCTACAGACATTTTAAAATATTTGTTCATATGTTGATGAAAACAACAAAATTCTTTTTTTTTTCATTGGAAGAAAAACGGATTATTTGTTCATTCGCAATTTATCAAAGCCCAACTGAAGTCTGGAGGAGGTGTATGAGAGACGCCGCGACATGTCATTGTACGGCGCGTGTTCTAAAGTGGTTAAATTTAACGACCTAATTATAAGTCGGCCAAAGCCCTATACCCTGGCCAATCCATAGTCCCGATTTTAACATCCTTGATTTTTGACTATGGGCTTTTTTCATTATTTTGAGGATCGTAAAACTTCACTTAGTGATTAAGTTGTGATCAGTTACTTAATGTTTTTGAAGCAGGTGGACCAAGTCAATGAATAGTGTCATCCATTTCGATGCAGTCAAGCAGCCAGTAGCTAGCTAAGAGAGTAGCTGAGATGAAACCAAGATCATCCAAGTTAAAAAAGACGTTTTGCAAGTGATACTCTCACCTGATTAAGAGTAATGAAAGTAGTGAAGACTCTTATATGGTCTTACTGACTTTTTGTTCTGTTTGTTTTTTTTCAGGAAAAGTCTTAAAAGTCTCTTATAATTACAGATAAACATTCATACAAATTGATGCATTCATGAATGCACTTAGACATAAATTCTCTTTTTGAGTTCAATTGACAACTATCTGCTGAAAGTATCGTAAATAGCACTCTCCAAATACGAACGTGGAAATGGCGCAAAAAACATGAACGATTTCTAGTTTCGAAAATGGAATTTAATTTTTAGATTTCCAGCGGAATAAAAACTTTACATGTTGATCCAGTTTTCTCAACTTCGGTTATTCTTATCAAAAAAGCGCCAATCATAAATCATTCTAGAAAGTCACAAAGTTTAAAGAGCATCTATTTTTTAGTGAAACTCGAAAACTGAGATTTTTCAACAAGTTCAGTGTTTTTATGATTACTTTTTTCGATTGGCTATGTTTTCAAATTTCATTAAGGAACGAAAGTCAGGCAAGCGAAAATTTTAAATTGAAGCCAACGAAAGGCTTCTTTTTCTTTTCGACTAATTTTTCTAGCGCGAAAAATCAAATTTACTTTTTACACTTGTGAAGCAATGTGTTATAGTATGAACTTTCTTTTTTTTCGAACCTAAGTCGCAATTACTTGCTGCGTTGAAAATGCTGCATCGAACTGGCAGTAAGATATTTTGATATTTTGTTGCACCTTTGATATTTAGTGGCACCTTTACAGCTTATTGATAACATGTGCTTTGATACTCGAATAGTTATAAGTTTACCAAAGTAATGCTTTTTCAATTCATCAATTGAACCGATGAAAGTTTTTGTTTCGAACAACATATCAATAATGAAATATAGATTTCAGAAATTTTCTAACTCTCGTAATTTTTTGAAACGCACACATTACGAGGCCAAACTGTGCACAGGATAGGCGCTCAATTTTGTGTCTGTGTAGTCCTGGATTCCAGAGACAAGTCTTAAAATATGTTCCAAAAGGTAAGTGGTTTCCACTAACAAAATTTCAGTGGATTCCGCGTACAAATACCTGTAACGTAAATTTTGTCGGCATATTTGTTTTGTTGCAGATTCCGCAACAAGCAACTATAGCTAGTTGTTCTATATTCCGCAACTTTAATTGGATTCCGCAAAATAAAAATGGAATCCGCAGCTGTAAATGGAATCCGCAAAATTTGTAAGCGGAATCCGCAAATGTAAGCGGATTCCGCAAATTGTAAGTGGATTCCGCAATTTTTTTTTACTGAACTTGCTTATGATTAAATAAAATCTAGAGCTGGAACGATTTTCTAAATCAACGCGCAATTCGCCTATTTTTGGAGCAATTTTGAGCGGTAAAATGTTTTAGGAATTTGTCTGTGAAATCCAAAACAGCAGAGAAGATCAAAGAAAAGTAGCAATGTTGCGGATTCGGCGCCAAATCTGATTTTGGCTTTGTGCGGATTCCGCTTACAAGGCAGAGAAGACACAGTTTGGCCTCGTAATGCATTTTATACATGTTTTGGCTGCATGATGTGCAATTATCTAGATGCAAAACTGTATTTGATGCTAGTTTTGCTGCATCGAAATGGCAATTTATTAGAAGATGCAGCTGCGTAATTGGTTGCTTGTTTTTAGGGATTTTAAGCGTCCGTGGATGAATGGTTAGCGTGTGAAACTAAAATTTGCTAGGTCGCAGATTTTTGCTAATTCGAGTCTTTGCTAGGCCTCGATTTTGTTTTGCGAATTGGAGGCTTTTTTCTGTTTTTTTTATGTCACTTGATAGAGCTGCTTTTTGGTCGTGTTCTCTCAAGTGTTTGCAAATCGCCTCTGTAATATTTTTTTTCTTAAACGCTCAACAAACACGAGGTTTAAGCAAGTGAGCGTTTGAAGCAAGTAAAAATGATAACTAACAGAAAGTATTTTTCACTAATTTCCATTCGATAATGCTACCAAGCAGTTTTTTATACTTAAGATCAATTATTTTTACCCGAAGAACGTTTTTTAAAATTTGAGGTCAATAAACTGCAATGGCAAAGTAGCGTGCTAAAAACACCCGCATAAACACCCGCATTTTTTCAACTGTTTCTCATTTTTGAGCTACAGACATTTTAAAATATTTGTTCATACGTTGAAGAAAACAACAAAATTGTTTTTTTTTCATTGGAAGAAGAAAAACGGAATGTTTGTTCATTTGCAATTTATCAAAGCCCACCTGAAAACCGGAGGAGGTGTATGAGAGACGCCGCGACATGTCACTGTACGGCGCGTTTTCTAAAGTGGTTAAATTTAACGACCTAATTATAAGTAGGCCGAAGCCCTATACCCTGGCCAATCCATAGTCCCGATTTTAACATCCTTAATTTTTGACTATGCGCTTTTTTCATTATTTTGAGGATCGTAAAACTTCACTTAGTGAATAAGTTATGATCAGTTAATTAATGTTTTTGAAGCAGGTGGACTAAGTCATCGACTAGTGTCATCCATTTCGATGCAGCCAAGCAGCCAATATCTAGCTAAAAAAGTAGCTGAGATGAACCAAGATCATCCAAGTGAAAAAAGAAGTTTTGCAAGTGATACTCTCACCTGATTAAGAGTAATGAAAGTAGTGAAGACTCTTATATAGGTCTTACTGACTTTTTGTTCTGTTTCTTTTTTTCAGGAAAAGTCTTAAAAGTCTCTAATAACTACAGATAAGCATTCGTACAAATTGATGCATTCATGAATGCACTTAGACATAATTCACTTTTTGAGTTCAATTAAAATTTATCTGCAGAAAGTGACGTAAATAGCACTCTCCAAATACGAACGTGGAAATGGCGCAAAAAACATGAACGATTTCTAGTTTCGAAAATGGAATTTAATTTTTAGATTTCCAGCAGAATAAAAACTTTACATGTTGATCCAGTTTTCTCAACTTCGGTTTTTGTTATCGAAAAAGCGCCAATCTGTGCCAGTCGGTCATATCTGGAAGTTTGACCTTGAGGGACACGAAAATACGTGATTTAGGAGTGAAGTTTTAATTTTCAAAATTTCGAATGGAGCCTGTCATGCTCAGTTTTCTCGAACCAACTGAAAACACAAAGTGAAAAATCAGAACGACCGAATTTACAATTGCGGGAAAATACTTAAGAAAACAGCAGGAAATTGCTATTCGCAATTTCCAGATACAAAATAAGACACGAGTAGAGCAGTCTTATCCTGAAATAGGAGGAGAGATAATCGCGAGAAAAGTGTACAACTATTCGAACCGAACCAGAGTGAACCTTCAACGGAAAGGTGGACAGCTTGAGTGTCCCAATGGTTCAGACAAAAACTCCAATACTAGAATCAAAACTTATTTCTGTTATCAAAACTGATTAGTATTGAACTTATCTAGTTATATCATCTAATTCTCGAGTTGCTTATCAATTTAATTACTCCTTGTACTCGAGTGCATCAACATGTGAGTCCCTAATTTAATTTTCTCGAGTGTGTTTTATGATTGTTATGTTGAGATAAGGCGAGTTTTAGGCTGATCCATCTGAAATGGATCAAAGTTCCACTGTCCAATAAAAAGTAAGTTAACGGATTGTTCCGACCCTGTTTTCAACGGCGTTCGTGTATTTTGGGTATTTTGAGACCTAAGTATGGGGACGTTCTTATTTTCTAGAGTGGGGGGATATTTTGGTAGTAGCCTTTAAGCTGTAACGGGTTCTAGTCTCATGTCGCAAGCGAACCGAATTGGCTCCGACCGTACTTGAGGTAGAAAAACACAAGAGATAGTGTCCCTGACTCTTGAGCCAATGGTTATAGGGCCTATTTCCCTTAAGCCTCATATGTGACCGAAGTAGGCGACTGTTACATAGTGTTTTTATGGCGCTCCTGGGTGTATGGCGCTCCTGGTTTTTATGGCGCTCCTCCAATTGACACAGCTCTGGGCTGCATGCCCATTCTAGAGTACCGGTGGTACGGTTCAGCGGGAACGTGTAAACCTTCCGGTTGTACCGTGATAGCTTTTTAAGAAAACTTGAGAAAACTTCCTGGTACGCTCTCCGAACGAGGCCTAGCTAACCGAGTAAGGGGGGTAACTAGGGAAACAAAAACAAGAAAAAAGTATAGAAAAAGGAACAAAAACCATAAAACGAAAGACAGTGACTTTGATACAGGATCATTTGGATCAAACCTTTATATTAATTAAATAGTATACCCATACTGTTTTATAAGACCGATCGTTTCGATCAATCTAGCAATTTAAACCAGTGACTTCAATAAGGTGCCCGAGTGGGGGGCGTTGTTAAGGGTTTTCAGATAGACTGCAACCTAGCCGGACCACTAGGAGACTTGACTGGAAAGGGTGACCAGCCGAGTGGGAAAGTGGTTCACAAGGATCGAACCGGACCACTAGGAGACTTGACTGGAAGAGGTGACCAGCCGAGTGGGAAAGTGGTTCAGAAGGACTGAGCTGAACCCACTGGAAACTTGACTGGAAGAGGTGACCAGCCAAGTGGGAAAGTGGTGCTGCTGTCAAGTGCAGAACAGAGACAACCAGCACAGGATCACTACAAGAGGACGCACAGGGGTGTTCTCAAGTTGGGCAACGGGTATCGTTAGAATCCACATTACATTATAGGAGATAAGTGTAAAATTGGATAAGCGGAGCCCCATTGTTTTGAGGAAGTTTTTACACAAGCAGGCCTGGAAACAGGTCTACGGTTTTCTCTCGAGAGGTTTAGCACCCGGCGCTTAAGGGATTTTTCGGCTTAAGAGGGGGCTAAAGAGGGGGGAGGTTAGAAGGGGGGCTGGTTAGGTTAGAGGTTAGCGGTTGTAAATTGTAAAAAGGGTGACACGTTAGAGTAACTAATTGTTCGGCATCGTCGATTTAGTTACATTAGATACTTACACGCGTTGGTTATAAGAAAGCGGATATCCAAATTTAAAATCAGGTTAAGGTAGGTACCCTGGTCGGATCGGTAGGGGGGAATGGACATAGACAGTTTTTGTGATACCCCATAAGATCGCTAGCAGGGGGGAGGAAAACGCGTGGCAATCGGGTACCAGACATTTTTTCGGGCAAAGATTGACATCGGTCAACCTTGAAATTCAGGAGAATTCAACCATCTGTTTTTGAAATTTTTTCCAGTTTAAATTTTTACGTTTTGGTGAAAATTTGTTGTTGGTATTTTAACGAACAGGTGATCACAAGATACCTGCGGGGAATTTAGGGTTTCAAATAGCCTGAAACATAGAGAGGGAGACAAATACAGGGGGATTATTATTTGGGTTTTGACCATTAAGATAGGGATTTTGGGAAAATTTTTACTAGAGCTCAAGTGGTGGTAAAAGGTACAGTGGTTCAGTAGTCCCTACAACGAAGAAGAAGAGATCCGATATCCATACACTCAGTGACAAGTCTTGGGACAGTACCGAAGAAGTCTTGGGACCTTGCAGTCTGGGGACAGTCTTGGAGCAACACGGTCTTGGGACAGTATCGGGACAGAGCAGTCTTGGGACAGTCTTGGGACAGTGCAGCCTTGGGACAGTCTTGGACCAGAGCAGTCTTGGTACGAAACAGTCTTGGGACAGTGGTCTTGGGACATTGGTCTTGGGACATTGGTCTTGGGACAGTGGTCTTGGGACATTGGTCTTGGGACAGTGGTCTTGGGACGTTGGCCTTGGGACAGTGGTCTTGGGACATTGTTCTTGGGACATTGGTCTTGGAACATTGGTCTTGGGACAGTGGTCTTGGGACATTGGTCTTGGGACAGTGGTCTTGGGACATTGGTCTTGGGACAGTGGTCTTGGGACATTGGTCTTGGGACAGTGGTCTTGGGACATCGGTCTTGGGATATTGGTCTTGGGACATTGGTCTTGGGACATAGGTCTTGGGACAGTGGTCTTGGGACATTAGTCTTGGGACAGTAGTCTTGGGACAATAGTCTTAGGACAGTAGCCTTGGGACATTAGTCTTGGGACAGTAGTCTTGGGACAGGAGTCTTAGGGCAAGGGTCTTGGGACAGTGGTCTTGGGACACTAACAAGAAGTACTGGGACAACACAGAATAGTCTTGGGACAGTAGAGAGAAAGTCTTGGAACAGCATAAAGAAGGGGGGTACTAAAAGAGTACTAAGTCAGGTTGAAGTAACCAATTGCGAAATCAAATTTTTTATTCAATCCTAACACATAGAAATTTCATAAGTTCAGGGAAAGTTGTTTTTAGCAAATTGAATATTTCTTTTTATAAAATTTTATCAAAAGAGGTTTTAACTTTAGAGTAGAATTTTGTAGATAGTAATACTGTACATAGTAACAATTGTAAATAATGAGGCGGAGCAGGGTACCGGTTGCTGAAAAAAGATCTACCGAGGCGAAGACAAAGTATAACTCGTCGCTACGTAAAACAACATCAATGGGTCCGAAGGTAAAAAAGAAGAACTTTTCAGTTAGTATGGTCAGCACGAGGAGTACCACGGAGAACAGAGCAAAAGAGGGCACGGAAGGGGAGCGAGTAAAACCCACCATCGAGATTGAACTAGAGACACCGGGTCAAAGTGTGGATGAAGTAGGAAAGAAAACGACAGAGTCAACTCCAATGCCCAATGCGGAAGAACCTAACCCGAAACCCATAGAGTTCTCACCGATAGACAACGTGGAAGACAAAACAGGCAACACGCCAGAAACAGTGAAGGATGAGTCTCAAAAGAGAACGTTTTTACTGAAAGATTAGCGATGATGGTCGGAATGAGATCGAAAGACGCAGCAGTGGAGGAGACGAAAGTCGAGAAAAGCAAAACATTCGGAACAGTATCCACGAGAGCGACAGAGACCGATCAAAACGAGGATCAGAAAAAACCGTGACCAGTGACCGACTACAGGACAACAACGGACCATGGAACAACGACTCTTGAGCTAAGCGAATTGATGGCGAAGCTAGATCAGATAGATGAGAAACTGAAGCACAGCGAAGAGGATAGAAATGTGATAGGGAAGGAAATGAGAAACAACAAACATGAGTACCTGGACAACTATTTCCATCTAGCGAGAGCAACGGAGGAAAAGCTTCAGCAGATGTCTGACAAAGTAGAAACCACTGATGGAGAGCGAGACAAGAACATCAGAAAAGACATCCTAGAAATGAAGCAGCGATATGACGCAGTGAATAGCCAGTTGGGGAGTTTGGAAACGAGAATGGATACGATGAGTAGGGACCAGGCTGAGAGCTCAAGTGCTATACAGACAAAGTTAGACGCTATCTTGAGGAATTCAACACCACAAGACAGGCCAGCGGCAGAGCGGACACAAGGTAATAGAGTTGACTTCGTAGAACCACAAAGGAACAAACGACAGTCAACGCCGTTACCAGTAACCCGGGAAGCCGCGAGTACGGCACCGGTGGGGGCCAAGGCTATCATAAGAAGTGGAACAGCGAACACAACAAGTGGTCCAGGAGACTCCACGACTCAGAACAACGTGGGACCGGATGCGATGACATGGGCAAGCACCTGGGAAATGATGAACAAGACACTAGAGGCCTTCGCTACAAGGAACACCGACTCGAGTGACAGAGGAAGCAACAAATCCAGGAAAACTTTCAAGAAACCAAAAGAATTCAAAGATGATTCAGATGGATGCATTGACACTTGGGTAGAAGTCATGAGGTTGCACTTGGAACAAGACACCTTGAACGATGAGAGGCAGGCATGCACAGCGATACTGAGCAATCTCGAAGGCACGGCATTGAAATGCGTGGTTGCGAAAAAAGAAGAGGAACGCGATACAGCGGACAAAATCTTTGAAATATTGTTAAATAGATTCGGCTCAGGCATGAAGGGTCATCAAGCGATGATGCGATTTAAAAAGAGAAGACAAAGGGACGATGAATCGATAGACAGGTTCCTAGATGATCTTGAGAGCTTGAGAAGAAGGAGTGACCCGGAGAAATCTACCAATCGAAGGAACTTCAGCATCGCCTCAAAGTTCATTGATGGGGTAAAGAGTGATGACTTGAGAACGATGTTAGCAACATACTATACATTGTCGAAAGACAGTGCACCAACTCCAGAAGAGATGAGGCATAAGTCAAGAGAATACATGCTGATGAAAACCAAGAAATACTCGTACTCAGACAACAGGAATACGCAAGGGGGAGTCAGCCACAAAGGTCGTCATGGTACAAGCCCAGAGATGACATGGACAAACGCAGGTCCTGCGCGAACTGCGGGTCAGCTGACCATCATGTGGCGGATTGCACGACATACAAGCAGGGTATGAAGAGTTTGGGATATGCACCCGATGAGGAAGATATGAGCCAGATGGAGCTACACCAAATTTTTTTACCAGAGCTCAAGTGGTGGTAAAAGGTATAGTGGTTCAATAGTCCCTACAACGAAGAAGAAGAGATCCGATGTCCAGACACTCAGTGACAAGTCTTGGGACAGTACCGAAGAAGTCTTGGGACATTGCAGTCTGGGGACAGTCTTGGAGCAACACGGTCTTGGGACAGTATCGGGACAGAGCAGTCTTGGGACAGTCTTGGGACAGTGCAGCCTTGGGACAGTCTTGGACCAGAGCAGTCTTGGTACGAAACAGTCTTGGGACTGTGGTCTTGGGACATTGGTCTTGGGACATTGGTCTTGGGACAGTGGTCTTGGGACATTGGTCTTGGGACAGTGGTCTTGGGACGTTGGTCTTGGGACAGTGGTCTTGGGACATTGGTCTTGGGACATTGGTCTTGGAACATTGGTCTTGGAACAGTGATCTTGGGACATTGGTCTTGGGACAGTGGTCTTGGGGCATTGGTCTTGGGACAGTGGTCTTGGGACATTGATCTTGGGACAGTGGTCTTGGGACATCGGTCTTGGGACATTGGTCTTGGGACAGTGGTCTTGGGACATAGGTCTTGGGACAGTGGTCTTGGGACATTAGTCTTGGGATAGTAGTCTTGGGACAATAGTCTTGGGACAGTAGCCTCGGGACATTAGTCTTCGGACAGTAGTCTTGGGACAGTAGTCTCAGGGCAAGGGTCTTGGGACAGTGGTCTTGGGACACTAACAAGAAGTACTGGGACAACACAGAATAGTCTTGGGACAGTAGAGAGAAAGTCTTGGAACAGCATAAAGAAGGGGGGTACTAAAAGAGTACTAAGTCAGGTTGAAGTACCCAATTGCAAAATCAAATTTTCTATTCAATCCTAACACATAGAAATTTCATAAGTTCAGGAAAGTTGTTTTTAGCAAATTGAATATTTCTTTTTATAAAATTTTATCAAAAGAGGTTTTAACCTTAGAGTAGAATTTTGTAGATAGTAATACAGTACATAGTAACAATTGTAAATAATGAGGCGGAGCAGGGTACCGGTAGCTGAAAAAAGATCTACCGAGGCGAAGACAAAGTATAACTCGTCGCTACGTAAAACAACATCAATGGGTCCGAAGGTAAAAAAGAAGAACTTTTCAGTTAGTATGGTCAGCACGAGGAGTACCACGGAGAACAGAGCAAAAGAGGGCACGGAAGGGGAGCGAGTAAAACCCACCATCGAGATTTAACTAGAGACACCGGATCAAAGTGTGGATGAAGTAGGAAAGAAAACGACAGAGTCAACTCCAATGCCCAATGCGGAAGAACCTAACCCGAAACCCATAGAGTTCTCACCGATAGACAACGTGGAAGACAAAACAGGCAACACGCCAGAAACAGTGAAGGATGAGTCTCAAAAGAGAACGTCTTTTACTGAAAGATTAGCGATGATGGTCGGAATGAGATCGAAAGACGCAGCAGTGGAGGAGCGAAAGTCGAGAAAAGCAAAACATTCGGAACAGTATCCACGAGAGCGACAGAGACCGATCAAAACGAGGATCAGAAAAAACCGTGACCAGTGACCGACTACAGGACAACAACGGACCATGGAACAACGACTCTTGAGCTAAGCGAATTGATGGCGAAGCTAGATCAGATAGATGAGAAACTGAAGCACAGCGAAGAGGATAGAAATGTGATAGGGAAGGAAATGAGAAACAACAAACAGGAGTACCTGGACAACTATTTCCATCTAGCGAGAGCAACGGAGGAAAAGCTTCAGCAGATGTCTGACAAAGTAGAAACCACTGATGGAGAGCGAGACAAGAACATCAGAAAAGACATCCTAGAAATGAAGCAGCGATATGACGCAGTGAATAGCCAGTTGGGGAGTTTGGAAACGAGAATGGATACGATGAGTAGGGACCAGGCTGAGAGCTCAAGTGCTATACAGACAAAGTTAGACGCTATCTTGGGGAATTCAACACCACAAGACAGGCCAGCGGCAGAGCGGACACAAGGTAATAGAGTTGACTTCGTAGAACCACAAAGGAACAAACGACAGTCAACGCCGTTACCAGTAACCCGGGAAGCCGCGAGTACGGCACCGGTGGGGGCCAAGGCTATCATAAAAAGTGGAACAGCGAACACAACAAGTGGTCCAGGAGACTCCACGACTCAGAACAACGTGGGACCGGATGCGATGACATGGGCAAGCACCTGGGAAATGATGAACAAGACACTAGAGGCCTTCGCTACAAGGAACACCGACTCGAGTGACAGAGGAAGCAACAAATCCAGGAAAACTTTCAAGAAACCAAAAGAATTCAAAGATGATTCAGATGGATGCATTGACACTTGGGTAGAAGTCATGAGGTTGCACTTGGAACAAGACAACTTGAACGATGAGAGGCAGGCATGCACAGCGATACTGAGCAATCTGGAAGGCACGGCATTGAAATGCGTGGTTGCGAAGAAAGAAGAGGAACGCGATACTGCGGACAAAATCTTTGAAATATTGTTGAATAGATTCGGCTCAGGCATGAAGGGTCATCAAGCAATGATGCGATTTGAAAAGAGAAGACAAAGGGACGATGAATCGATAGACAGGTTCCTAGATGATCTTGAGAGCTTGAGAAGAAGGAGTGACCCGGAGGAATCTACCAATCGAAGGAACTTCAGCATCGCCTCAAAGTTCATTGATGGGGTAAAGAGTGATAGACTTGAGAACGATGTTAGCAACATAGTATACATTGTCGAAAGACAGTGCACCAACTCCAGAAGAGATGAGGCAGAAGTCAAGAGAATACATGCTGATGAAAACCAAGAAATACTCGTACTCAGACAACAGGAATACGCAAGGGGGTAGTCAGCCACAAAGGTCGTCATGGTACAAGCCCAGAGATGACATGGACAAACGCAGGTCCTGCGCGAACTGCGGGTCAGCTGACCATCATGTGGCGGATTGCACGACATACAAGCAGGGCATGAAAAGTTTGGGATATGCACCCGATGAGGAAGATATGAACCAGATGGAGGAACACGAGTTCTATAGTGGCTTGATCATCAAAGTAGGTGCAAGATGCTTATTCTGCAACCAAGAGGGGCACTTCAGGATGGACTGTCCGCTGTTTTGGGAGGCGGTTAAGAATCAGAGTCATCCCAAACACAAGTTGGCGCTAGCAGCGGTACAGAACCAGAGAAACAGACAAGGTGAATTTGAGACGAAAAACCTAGAAAAACCAAGTGCGGAGCTACCGACGAAAACAGTGAAAGCTGTACAACAATCTAATAGTGCAATAGAGGCCACGGCAAAGAACGCCCTAGAAATAAATTATGAGAAGGCGGCAGCGGAGGCTATCAACAAAGTGAAACAGGACCTGGCAGTGAAAGAAATAGAACAACGTCTGAAGCAAGAAATCGAAAGACAGAAAATGAACGAAGCATTAAGTTGCTCACAAACAATACCAGAAGCTGCAGAGGGGTCGACAAAAAATGGAAACTGCAACACTGTAAAGATGGTTACAGGAAAGCCATTTGGCATAACAAAGATTGGGGCAAGAATAATGTCAATAATCACTGTGGGCGGCCATGAAGTAACGAGAAACTTGAGCGAACCAAGTGACCAGACAATAATGCACATTGATGTGTACGCAGATTACTTGAGTTGTATAAGCCCACAAACAGTTTCTAGAGCATTGAGGGCACTACTCACGAGAGGGGGTAGCAAGTCGGTACGTGTTGATAACAGGTACACTGAAGCTTATGGTCCACATGAGGTAATGCTAAATATAGATGGAATTAACATCTATACGAAAACAATGATAACATGTGATGAAGATCTAATTGGGCAAAACTACGCGGGAAAAGAAGAGTTGAAAGTGAGATCGATTGGACACTGCGCCATGCTTGAAGAAGATGCAATGCACATCCGGACAGAGGCAGATGTGACAGCACATGTGCTTGACATAAGTGGTAAGAAGACTCAGTTACGTGGGTTACTTGATACGGGAGCAGTCTTGAGTGTCATCTCAATCGAAACTTGGGAACGAATGGGCTTCAACAAAGATGATTTGATAGATTCAAGAATACGGTTGTCAGCTGCAAACAAAAGGGTCCTGCGGGTGTTGGGCAGAACGCCTATAATAGCCCTGAATCTGGGGGAACGTAACCTGTGGATGAGCTTTCTTGTGGTAGAAAACCTAGATGAGTCTGACCAATTTATTTTAGGCAGAGACTTCATCAGGAACTTTGATATAGCGATTGATCTAAGCAACGCAATGTTCAGGATACGGAACCCGGAAAGGAGGTACGCAATCAAACCGGTAAATTTAATAATGGCAAATGAGACCAAAGCACCGGTATTCTTGAGTAGGAGGGTGAGGCTAAAGGCGAACGAGGCGGCGATCGTAAGCTTACGAATGAAAAGTTACAATGAATTAAGTGACAACAAGCAGGTATGCATAGTTCCAAATCCAAATAGTCAAAGTGCTGCTGTTTTAGGAAGATCCTTCTCGATCACGAAGAGCGGTCTCTGCGTGAGTGTCTTGTTGAATACCCTTGACATGCCAATCACGATACAGAGGGGGAGGAAACTGGGATATGCTTTACCTGTAAAAACTCGATATGAAATGACTGAAAACCATAAACAAAATGAAGTTGTTGATTGTCCCAATCATAGGGACAAAATTTGTATCTTGAGACGATTGACGAAAATAAAAGATTCATCAGGTCTTGTGAAGTCACATAAGTCAGAGACAGACGATGGACTATCGAGCTGTTCGAATTTCCCGGAACGGCCCACACTAGATGAATACAGAGTGATAAACCGGTCTTACCGGAAATTGAACACTTATGAGGCAAGTTAACGGACGAACAGCTCGAAGCCATCAAGGACGTACTAGAACGGAACGAGGAGGTTTTTTCAAGACATAAGGCAGACATCGGGTGTTGTAATTTTGTTGAGCATGAAATAGAACTTGAGGAAAACGCAATGCCGCACAGGGAGGGGGCGAGGCGCATGACCCCACACAAATCGGATGCGTGTAGAAAGGAGATTGAAACGCTACTAGAGTATGACATGATAGAACCATCCAAATCACCGTGGGCGTGTGGAGTAGTGATGGCCAAAAAGAAAGGCGACCAGTTGAGGTTTTGTTGTGACTTTCGATACCTGAACTCCGTCACGGTGAAGGATGCCTACCCCATACCTAGGATTGATGAGAGTCTCTCGAAGTTAGGTGATGAAAAATTTTTTTACGACTCTTGATTTGGGCTCGGCCTTTTGGCAGGTACCACTCAGGAAACAGGACAAGGACAAGACAGGGTTTGCCTGCGAGTTGGGTCTGTTTCAATGGAAACGGATGCCGTTTGGACTATGCAATGCCACTGCCACGTTTCAGCGGCTGATGGCACACGCGCTGATAGGCGTGACGAAAAAGTACGGCAATCTGGTAATGTGCTACGTGGATGACGTGGTAATAGCGACACCCACACTAGAGGACCACATTGAGAGACTTGACGAAGTATTTGCGTGTATGAAGAGGTCGGGGCTGAAGTGCAAACCATCAAAGTGTGAGATACTCAAGGACTCGATAAAATACTTGGGCAGGATGGTGGACAAACACCAGATCCAGACGCAGTAGAAGCAGTTCTAACTTGGAAATCGCCGAAAACGGAACACCAATTGATGAGCTTCCTGGGTTTTGCAATTTACTACAGAGAATTCGTCAAAGGGTATGCAGACAAGGTTTATCCGATGCAACAGTTAATGAGGCACAAGGGCAAGAAGTTCACGTGGAACAACGCAGCGGAAGAGTCATTCCAGACAATAAAGAAAGAGTTGTGCGAGGCACCAGTACTAGGGATGCCAACAGAGAAAGGGATGTACGTGCTGGATAAGGACGCGTCGGTAGTAGCGATATCGGGAATACTCCACCAGGAACAAGAGTGGAACGGGAAGACAGTCTTGAGACCAATAGCGTACGGGAGCAAAGTCCTAAGTGACACGGAAATGAAGTACGGAGCACCGAAAGCAGAGATGTTCGCGGTGGTTACCTTTGCGGTGGGCATACCTAGGCAGCGAGCCATTCAAGCTGTGAGTCGACAACAGGGCACTAAGCTGGCTGAAGACGTACTCAATGGACCAAAGTTACATTGGGAGGTGGATAGTTCGCCTGGACGGATACGATATGATAATTGAGCATAGAACACGAGACAAACATCAAAATGCTGACAACTTGAGCAAGAAGACGGAGTTCTACGAGAGACAAAACAGAGGGAGGCAGATAGACCTGAGATCAAGGATGGCTTCTCCTTCATGGACAAGGAAACGTATGACAGTCTTCCTCTCACGAGATGGTTGGACAAATCAGGCAAACCAATAGAAGATCGCCCCGAATTACCAAAAGATACTACGAAAGAAACAATCTTGAAAAAGAACCTAGGGATGCCGATAGGATTAATGCTCAAGTCAAAGATCGTGAGGGAGACGCTCAAAGCAAAAGGCTACGATCTTAACCAGGTAGAGACGGGGGAAGTACAAACAGACTGTGACTTAAAGAGTTTACTCTAGAAACAAGCAGATGAGAAGCCCGTGATTCAAGAAAACTGTAAGGAGGAACCTGAGGTCACAATACTGCGAAAGAGCGGGACAGCTAGTGATGGAAATACCTCGAAGGTGACTAACCTTGATGGGAAGGAAGTGGTGCAGTCACTGGTTGAAAAGATCCCAGCCGACTTACTTGAACAGACTAGAGTTAGGAAAAAGAGAGTGGAGTTCAAGGAAGAAGCTGTATACCTGGGACTAGGTCAAGAGTCCGGGGAGCGGTCCACGTCCACGGAGGAAGAAAACACTGAAGGAGAAAATTTGTCCGGGGAGTGTGAAATGTGGGATGAGGACTCGGAAGCGAGCAGTGACAATCAAGATAGTCTCTGCATGATATTGGCGGAAGAAAAGTTTAGACACCGCGACAGGGAATTTTAAACAGATCCGTCCTCAGGAACCTTCAACTTGGACGAGCAGGAAGTACGAGGAGGTGAAGAACTTGAAAGAATCGCAGTTTCGAGGAAACCATTCAGGGAACTATCATGCAACTCAAATGTGAGAACAAATCTGGTGCCAGAAGATGACATGAAGGTAGTAAAGAGGATTGTATGCGTGAAGCTGAATGACGACGTCCACAACCCTGGGGAGATGAATGGGCAGATCATGGCGCTGAAGGAACATTTCAAGGCGAGATATAGGCTGTCGGACCTGATAAGAGCCCAGACGAATGACAAGATGACAAGTAATCTCTCCAAATGGATCCGAATGGGGTCCAAGGAGAAAGGGGAACTTGAAGAAGACATCTACAAGATCCTGAGCCAGTTCTAGAAAGAGAGGAAAGAGTTACTCTATCACACGGCTGGCGGGGTGGTAGCATGCAAGAGAAAAGACGAGGACAAGATACTACACAAGCACAACCTCATCATATTACCACAGTTGTATCAGACAGAGGTGCTGTTCAGATCACATGACCAAATGGGGCACCAGGGGATAGACGAGGCGCAACAAAGAATACTTCACAGGTTCGATTGGCCAGGATTGAGGAAAGCCTGTGAGAGGTGGGTGAATGCATGCCTGGCATGCCTGCAAGTGAAAGACCCAAGAAAGATGAAATTCCCGCTCAAGTCAGTGGAAAGCTCGGAATTTAATGAAGTGGTGCAAATAGACCATCAGAAGATCTGTATGACGGAGTCGGGGTATAACCAGATACTGGTTATAATTGATCACTTCACGAAGCTGGCAGAAGCGGTGCCGTGTCAAACAGCTTCGGCAGAGGAGACTTGTGACCACTTGATAACCCATTGGATATCAAGGTATGGTTGTCCAATGACTTTTCAGTCAGACAACGGCAAGGCCTTTGTGGGGGACTTGACTAAGGAATTAATGAAGAGGTCACACATTGCTCAAGCACACTCAACGACTTACCATCCTCAGACCAACGGGCTGGTAGAGAGACAGAATAGAACGTTGGTGAACATGCTGAGGATATACTGCTCCAGATACATGACGGACTGGGATAAATATCTGCCGCAAGTCGTAGGGGCATACAACAGTTTTCAACACTCAACGACGAAAATCAGTCCATTCATGATGTTGACAGGCAAAGAGAGAGCGATGCCCCTGACGTTCTTTTACCCGGAGTATGAAGGGAAGAGGACGTCGCCTCAAGCTTACGTGAAAGAAGCGATCAGGAGACAGCAGGAAATAAACGAGCTATGCAGGAGGAACACTGCGCAGGCACAAATGAGACAGCGCAAGAAATATGATGAAAAGATATTACAGGCGAAGCCATATGAAGTGGGCCAGTATGTGTGGGTTTTCCAGAATGTTATATCGCCCAAAGGGACGAAGAAACTACCCAAGAAATGGAGAGGACCATTCATGATAACAGAAGTACATCAACAAGGACGGTTCTACCGCCTGAGTACTGGGCGAGCAGCACATTATGAGAACCTGAAGCCTCATGTCCCATCCCCAGAGGACTGGTGTATACCAAAGGACATGGTGGGACTAGAGTAACTACTGGTGGAACCGGCATGTGAAGTGAACAAAAAAGGCACCAGAGACAAGAATGATGGCAATGAGAACTTGAGTTTGGATGACAATGAAAAAATAGAAGCGGATTCTGAAGCGGAATCTTTCATGAAAGAGGACTGGAACGATCCGGAGCAAGGTGAGGTGCCGAAGTGGACAGAACCAGACTTGTCAATACCAGCGGGGACAAAGAGTGGCAATCGCAAACGCACAGGCATGAGTTATAACAGGTATATTGACGATTTCCTGATCGACAAGATACAGACCGATGACCTAGGCAAAGAACTAATTAGTGTGGGCGAGCTGGCGGCAGATGGTGAATGGCAGATCATCGATGATATTGAACACTACCCACAGAGAGACTACTCGACACCGGAACAGAAGACGGATTTAAAACAGAGCGAGATAGAGAGGAGGGAGAATACATTCCTGAGGATATTAGAATGGATGCGCGATGTTAAGAACGGAAGCGAGGAAGGACAGAGCATACAGCAAGTTGACATATCAGCGGGGAAGTACATGAAAACGGAGAAACCTCTTTTCGGCTGGACGGCAACAGACAGCCCGCTCGATATTCCGCTAGATAATTCAGACCCAGCATCATCGACGGGGACGTCGATAAATATTTTTGTCCGGGGAGTGGGGGTAGGACTTACCCACACCGAAAATTTAATGATAAAGAAACTCAGATAAGTGAGAGAAACGTGCGGACTGGAACTGGAAGGGGAGGAGGCCGAGCCTACCATCGGACGGAATTTCAAAACGAAGTTTGAAATACCAAACGAATACTCAGAAAATATCCTGATAACGGATAGTGACTTCATTCTGTCAGACAGGACTAGCGCAATCTGTATCACGGCGGACATGAGTTTCAAATCAAGACTGGAGGCTGACTTCAAGAGAGAGTACCAGAACGTGGAGTTTCTGTTTAGACAGAGACCGGGACTGGGAGGAATGGCCGCGCTTCCACCATCAGTAGCACAAGTCCCGGGCAAATACCTGTGCTTCCTAGTGACGAGGGTCAATGACAGGAACACGATCGATCCCGAACACGTGATGTTGGCACTAACAAGACTACGAGACTTCATGATTGAAAGAGGGATAACGGAGGTCTCAATGCCGGTGTATGACCCAAACAGGGGGAAATTGAGCCCAAGGGAATTGTACGCTATCCTACACGTGGTCTTCGCAGCAACTGAGATAATGGTGCATCTTCACAAGAAATACTACTTGAGCATCGCCTGAGTCGGGTACACGGGGGTCTTTAGTTGGGCATGAGGGAAGAATCTCGAGTTGGGAGTGGGGGTACAAAACAGGTAAAGAATCTTAGAGGTGATTGGCAATTAATAATAATGAGTGATGGTGCTAAAACATAAAATGGATCTGCATGTTTTTAGAAAATTTCCAATTGAACTATTTTAGTAGGACGAAAAGGAAAGGGTTTTAACTATAGTAGTGAAGGGGGTTTTTAGGTTAGGAACACAGCCTGTTAGTCTAAAATTTGGGTGTTATTTTCAGATTGATTTGGTAAAGTCAAATTGACTTCCCAACTGTATTCAATTGAAGAAAGGAAGTCTTTAAGCGGAAAAGCAAATTGAACGACGTTTCAAGAAGTAAACTCAAGTTGCTAAAGTAAACTCAAGTTGCTAAGGTAAAACTCAAGTTGCTCAGGTAAAACTCAAGTTGCTCAGGTAAAACTCAAGTTGCTCAGGTAAAACTCAAGTTGCTAAAACTCAAGATCATCTGGAAATTACAGAAATGGCAGATCGATTCTGGAAGTCCATGCCATCGGCTTTGAAAAAACCCACACTTGATGAGTTGTACAGAAGTCTGAGGGACCTGGATTTTACTCAAGTGGATGAGAGAATGGCAGTGATGCTGAATGCCATCCTCCAGTTGGAGCAACAGGGCGAGTGCCGGGAGTCTGCGACAGAAGCGGTTTTGTTGGTAGGCTACACCACCGATGGAATATCCAATCAAGAGCAAACCAGGTGGCTGTCATGGAACGTGGATGGAGCGATAAGGGGTTTCACTTGGCAAGGAACCCTGGCTTGAGTAACAATACTGAGTATGGTGCAGGGGAGTTCCCACTGCCGGTCAGACCATCAGTCAGATCCACCGGCCAGAGCACGAGTAAGACACCATCGATGACACGGGCGCAGCAGACGGGGAAGCGTATCCAGACGTTAGTATCATGAAGAGAGAGCTTGAGAGGACTCAGCGGGAGAGGAACAAGGCGAACCTCGACCGGGATCAAGCGAAGCTCGAGAGAGATCAGGCGAAACTTGAGAGGGATCAAGCGCGGAGGGAACTGGATATGTTAAGAGCTGAACAGCTACAGGCAGAAAGAGTGCGAGAGAATGCCGCAAATTGTGAGCAGCTGAAGTCAGAGCTTGAAAGGATCCAGCAACGACAACGCGAGCTCGACATGCAGAAAGGGGCTAGGACCAAAGAGCGGGTGGTGACCAGCTCAAGACCAGAGTCACGTATGGAGGTGGATGAAGCTCCTAGATCGAAGGGACGATTTAACCTCGATTGCGCGGCTCAAGAACATATGAACGAGGGGTTGGAAGTGTGGATACCGACTGAATCAGCGTCCTCCCTGCGTGGTCTAGAGACACAAGTAATACGCCCGTTGATGGACGTCGCGCTGCCTGGATATACACCAAGTTCGACCCCGAGTAGTAGTCAGGTGAGTGGTAGCTCGTCACGACTGAAAGAGTTGCACGAGCGGCTACAGCTAAGGAGTCGTGAGAGTCCAGCAAGAGTGGAGCTACCCTCGACATGGGGGGAGCAACATGTCAGGGTGTGGTGATCTCAAGTTACAAGAAGAATACGGAAGGTAGATACCACAGGCACAATCGGATGGACTGGAGCACGGCGCAGAGAGACACGAGAGATTGCTTCCATGACGCTGCTTGGGTGGAATACCTCACGCAGCCACGTGTGCCCGAGGGGGCGGTCCACCTGATCATAGGGGACAGCTTGTTGCGGGTGCTGACCCTGATTCAGTCCCATTGGCGAACGGGGATCTTGAGCTTCGCTGGAGCTGCGACGCCGCAGATGTTAGCAACACTTGAGATGCTAGGGATGGCAAGAGTATACACGGTGACTCTGATGGGAAGGTGACGAGGCTGCACGACAAGATGAGCTGCATTCTTGAGGAATTGCGGATTCAAATGGATCCGGCCATTCTTACGGTGAGCACCATCCCTTACAACATGAAAGCGGACCAACATGCAATGGAGATGAATACGAAAGTGCGAAACCTAAACGAAATAATCAGGCAGTTACACCAAAGAAGCGTCCTCCCCGTTGGGCTGTTGGACGTGGCCGAGCAATTGGAGCTATCTGCTTTCCCTGACGATACATCCTCGGATGGGATTCACTTTGATAGGCCCAGAGGGGTGGAGTGGTTAAATGACGTCTTCCAAAGGCACATAAGCGCATTGGAGGCAGAGTTGCTAGAGACGGCACAAGTCGCATTCGGACCACCCCCAAATCCACCCTTCTTCAACCCGAGGTCTTTGTCCAGTCGTTGAGTGCGATGGCCGATTCTTGAGACAGTTCGAGGAACAGCCGGACCAAGTTGCCGGGCGCCGCGCCCATGGAGGCTGAGGAGTCAACGTCATCAACTCCTCAGGGATCAGTAATATCCTCGGTGGTGGTGACGGAGAAGAAGAAACCGGAGAGGCCAGCGGAGACCAGTAGGTCGAGATATGTGGAGAAGGTGAAGGAGCTGGACTTGGAAGACCTGGAATGCAGGCTAGAGTTAGCGAAAGCTTTGGGTCTTGAGCGGGTGTCGCACGAAGACTTTGGTAGACACCAGTGCGTGGACTGGCTGAAGGCTCACGAGACACATTTCTCGAGAGCGAAAATGATGGAGACAGCGGATCTGACTGGGATTCCCACAAAATCGGTCATGGGACCTATCAACTACAGACCCCTCAAGTCATTGGGGTTCCCGGGACTCGTGGTGGAGCCTCCCAAGCATCGAACCAGCATTGCCAGGATTAGGGTGGCAACTCCAGCACAGTTGAGGGTGGTGGACAAACTGATGGATCCGAGAGAAATGAAACTACCAGACGCCGCGTATGAAGGTACGAGATTAGCCGACGACCCCAGATACGGGAAACCCTGCGGGAATACGCAGCTGGCCAAAACCTTGGCAGTTTATGACAGGGCAGACCCAACCGCTGCGACGGTGGTCATCGTGGCGGGATCGGACTTTGAGGGAACGTCTCCCAAGTTATTTTGGCAGGAAACTCTGATATATTCACTGCCGGGAGCGGAGCTAAACCAGATGTTAACCCTAGTGCTGGCAATAAAATCGGAGATGCCTTGCGAGCCTGAGCTACTACTGTTTGCAGGGATGAACGATCACTTGCATGCGACGGGGTTTCTTGAGCAGCTCAAGGGTGATGCCTCACGATTTGGCTCCAAGACAAAAGTAGCGTTCACGACGTCCCCCGGGTACGCGAGCATGCCTCACGCTCTGCAAATTGTGTATGCGATCTTGAACTTGATAGCAGAAGGGAATGGGTGGCGTATTCTGATGGCAGCTCCCAATCGGGAGCTGGAACCAACGAACCTGAGACTTCGTAGATCAGAACTGGCGGCGGCGTGGGCGGATGTGTCCCACGCGTTGAGGGGCTTCTACGAGTTGGCTGACATCCTCCTTGTATTGGACGAGGTCTTCTTGTTAGAGATATCCAATTTCGCTAGGCAACTCAAGCTCAGTCCGATTATAGGGGATGATCATCCAGTGGTGACTCACCTGACGACCAGTCTGTGGTTTCGAAGCATGGAGTTGACCATCACAAGCTCCACCAGTAAATCTAGAGGGCTGAGCAACGAAAGAAAAAACGTGGCCGCAGCGGAGAAGCAGCTGGAGTCGATGGTGTATCGACTGACACAAGTGAGAGGCAGGTGGCCCTTCCTAACACCAAGGCTGGAGAACGCCACGGAGAAGACAAGAGAAGGCGCCCCACTTCTAGTGAAGCAGATCTGGGATTTTCTTGAGGAGCAGCTGGAAGTGGCCGAGAAGAGGGAAATGACGGTGGGCAGGTTCGTCACAGCTGCCAACGAAGTCACGATTGGAGGATTCTGGAGGGAGCACGCAAGTGGTGAGCTGAGGACGAGGAGGGATCACGAGATTCTTGAGTTCTTGAGTCGTTTTTGGGGAAAGGAGTTCATGGCTGGAGTGTACAGCGCGAAAGAGACCATCTTTGGAGCCTTCATACAGGAAATCTTGAACATGCCCATCAGTCTGTTGTTGGCACTGTACCTGGTTTACCCAAGGTACCTGTTCAATATGGGCCCAGCATACATGTTCAGTCGGGGCGTGGACATACCAGTAGAGGCATTGGTGCTTCTAACCCACGGGGAACTGGTGTCATTTCACCGACTAATGAAATAAGGAGAGCCTCTGTCGATGGGAAGAACACACTCGAGTATTGACACCTTTTCGTATAAGTGTGCTGCAGGACTAAAGACGCTGCTGGTGCAGTACCTACTGATGCAAAACCGGCACCTGACTGGTGAAGAAAAGAGCCGGAAGACAAGAGATGAGTGGAGGAAAGTGAATGGGGGCATGCCTCTGTTGACGGACCTATGCCTGGCCATGAGATCGGACCCCATGGGGATGATCCGAGGGCTAGAGGAGGTCGTAACCTGTATCTATGGACCGGCCGTCACGTTCGCGTTTCCAGATCCTCTGGTGACAGCTTATCGATACTCAGTGACCCACGTGAGCCTCATAAGCATACTAGATGGGACGACACTCAATTGGTGTCAGCAGGAGGTGCTAAGGGCACAGATGAGCAACATGGTGCTCTTCGGAAAGGTAAAGGATCCGGAGTTGGTGATATACAGTTTCCGAGGACAACTGCAGTGCAGGATGGGAGGCAAGCGCGAAGGCCCCATCGAAATCTATCCCAAGTTCTGGAACCTAAATCCCCCTGACAGCAAATGGACAAGGGATCTTGAGAATTCCCGCATGGAAGAAAAGTTTCGAGCTGGTGAAAAGGGAGCTAGAGGCGATATTGGAGAAGGAAGTCCTGCCAGCAAGCATTCCAGAATTTCCAACAGTGAGGAGAATGACACTGGGGATGAACAGCTCCCTGGTGGTCCCGTCCCTTTTCGCGAGAGCAGCAACCGAAGAACAGCAGAAGAAGTTCATCGACGGCTGGGATCCTCTCTTCATCGGCTACTCTGCAGCTATTTATTTTCATACCAGCGATGCGAAAATTAATTCATGGACAACTCAAGCCAAGAAAATGAGAGGGTCGATGCCCCCGAAATTCGAGGTGCGAGATGCCTTGAGAACACTTGAGCGGGCAGGTCTAGAGAACACGTTGCCGGTGTGGGACGATGGCAGGATGATCGTGAATGAAGGACATATCGCACTAAAAGGAGACGAGATGGTGTTTGCCACAAGGAGATACCGGGCACCTTACGGACTGGAGCAGGTGGAAATGAGACAGGAGGGAAAGAAGCTGGATGCAGCAGGCCTATTGTATGTGGCTCTGACAGAGTATAAGAAAACGGGTCCAGCGACACCATCACTCCTATCAGTGGACACCCCTGGGGATAAAAAGGAGTGGTCCCGTAGAAGATCGATTCAGGAGGATTCTTGAGAGAAGAGAAGCAGAATCGGGAGAGGAGAGCATGGACGAGACTCTCAGTGAGGCAGGAGAGGATACGGAAGTGGGAAACACACCGGAGCAGAAGCCATCGGAGGAAGAGTTCACCACGCAAGAACTGTTGAAAGATCTGAGTGGAGAAAATTGGGCAGCCACCCCCACGCCACCTCTGACCTCATCTCCCCGCAAGAATCTAGAGTTGCTACTGACGAGCGAGAATCCCAACATGGGAATGATTTTCCTGAGTGCGGAGAGAAGGGAGAAGAATACCTTCGAGGGAAACAGGGATGCCTTCCTAGGCACTCTGGATGAGGATGCTTGGCGAAAATTCTTGAGCGATTTTAATCGAGAAGTGGACGACGACACTACATTGGACGATTTCAAGTTGGAGCTGTGGGACAGCTAGAGGAGAGCTGCTGAGCAAGATGTTTGAGTTGAGGAAGGCATCACGGAAGACCAAGGAAGACAAATGTAAAGACAGCTCTACTCTGAAACAAAAAACTGACAATAAAATAATTGAACATGTAAGGGGGGATAAGGTCGGAACTAGTAATATAATTAAAAGTACTAATATCCTTAAGGCTCGAGCAGGGGGAGGCAAGAGTTGGAAGGGTTGGATGGAGACAAGGAAGTCGAATCAGTGATGATAACGACAACGCCCCCGAGTAAAGACGTGAGGTCTCGCAAGAGGAAGAGAGACGTGGAGGGATTGGGCAGTCCTTCAGCGGATGCGGTCTCGGAGAAGAACTTGAGAGATACAGCCCCCATGGTTCTGGCACGATGGAAAACAGCAGCCTACAAGAGTAGCTACGAGCCAAGGAAACTGCTCGACGTAGAAAACAAGATGGAGATCCCCACCAGCTCAACAACGGAAGAAGACTTCAAGCCTCAGAGGATGAAAATGAAGCGAGGTTCGACGAGCGGGCAGACCTGGGAAGTGGACGTCGGTAAAGAATGGGTCTCAAATGAACACCTGGCTACTGGGAAGCAAGTGACTAGCGATCCTCTTGAGAAGAATAAAACGAGGAACACCTCCCGACCGTGGTGGGTGGCCCTGGAAACATTGTAGGAATTGGAAGACTGCCTGAAGAAGCTCGAAAGTGGAGTGTCACGCAAACGACGCAACTGGGCTACCCAGCAGAAGGCTGATATCAATAAATTGGAATTGGAGAGCCAACTGAAGAGAACTTGGCAGAACTTGTTAAAAGATCATTTTGAAGAAGCGATGAGAACATCCTCGTCGGCATCGCCGTTGATGGCGAATCCCTTTATTAGGACCGCAGGGCAACTGACCTTCGCGTGGAGCCTGTTGGGGATAGACTTAGAGACACTGACTTCGTACGAAAAGTTGAAGTTGGGAGGCAAGAATCTAGAGGTATATCGAATGCTGATGCAGCACGTTGCTAGGGACAACTCAGGCTTGAGTCTGGCAAGGAGGAAAGATGCTACCTGTTTCTTGAGGTGGACAATGTCGATGATGACTGACAGTACCATCCTAGCATGTCACCAGAGAGCAATTGGAAGCAAGACGCTGGAAAGGAGAGTCTCCACAGTCATCTTGAATGTGTACCAGAGTACTGGGATAGAAAAGGAGGATGGTTCTAGGCAATCTCTAGAGAGCCACAGGAAGTTAGATGAGATACGGAGATTCTACAACAAGAAGTTTGAGGAGAAACACGACGTTCACCGTAACTTGGCCTCGACGGGAGAGTACTTGAAACCCAACAAAAAGGGAGAGTACCAGTATGTGTCTGGAGTGATGGGGTTGGCCTACAACCCTTTCTCGGACTTGGAGCTGCTAAAGTTCTGGACAGAGAAGATAATGGAGATAGACACTGTGGAGAGAGAGAGAGAGACCTAGCCTAGGTCTGATTCTCGAGAAAACACCGGAAGTAATAAGTGTGCCACGCTCAAGTAAAAGAGTAGAACTAAAGATGGGTAACGGGAACGGCATGTTGACCACGAATCTGGGAGTAGTGTGGAAATTGCTCAGGCCCTCATGGTGTCCACATCCACATGCGAGCTTGATCGAGGAAGTCACGGAGCGAGTGAGACTAGCGCCGACCGAGGATGAAGATTTGGCGACCTTGAGTATAGTACATAGACTGATCCTGCCTCATGTGAAGGAGTGAAGTGAGGTGACAAGTGGAACAGGGTCGGTAAAGAAGATGGAGCCGGGCAGTTGTCTTGACTCGACGTGTGGGAATGGCGAACACACCTGCGATGGACGATCATGCGTCAGGATACAGTCTTTCCAGAAAGAAGACCTAGTCACCTGGTTTGAAGACATTACTAAAAGGGAGAAAAGTGAGATACAGATAGTGGCTGAGTGTTACGCGAGTGCCACGGTGAACCTAGCAACAGCTCTGGGGTTCTTCTCAAGAATGTGCAGTCTCCAGTCACTAGAGAGGCTAGAGTCAGAACACCACTTGGTGACCGCGTTGAGCGTGGAGTCATGGCCCGGAGTATTACAAGTGACCCAAAAACACATCAAGAGTTGGAAGGTTGGACTCGAAGCGGAGATGGGATTTCCCATGACCGAAGCCTATGGTCTGCCTCTAAATGCGAAGTCCCTAGTGGGATCAGTGATGGGCAACCTATGTGGCAGCCACTATCCATTACAATGGCGATGGTAGAAGTGACCAGCCAGAGGGTATTGATAGACAAAGCCTTCTCAGTGCCCAAATGTGTAAGTCTGGCCCGGATGTCACATCATTCACACAAGCTGTTGAAGAAGATCCGAGGAACAGTGCCGAAAGAACAAAGGGACGACTTGAGTGAAATCTGGGGTGAAGAACTTCTAGGCTTGGAGAGCGAAAATACAAGTGACCACGAGAGACAAAACGTGATCGGGAAACCCGTGGTTGGTGCTTCAAACTTGGAAGAGATCGACGTGATACACGAGAAGATGATGGAACTTGAGCCTTTCCTAGAAGCCTCGGGAGAACGCAATCTTAGGAGCATCGACCTCACACACGGGGATTGTCCATGTCACTGTCTGGCGCAGACAGTGTGGTACCCAGACCACGCCAATCTCTGCCTGATCTGGGATGTGGAAGAAATCAGGTCGTTGGGACTACCCGAGCATCAACAAAAAGTGACCATCTTGGTGGTGAGCACAATGCTGGCTCTAAGATGGATGGAAGAAAACATAGCAAAGTATCGGGAATCGAAGACGCCAACAGCAGAATCGATTCACGCGATAGATTACAGCAGGAGACTTGAGTTGTTCGAGACCGCATGCAAAGTATTCGCCATACCAATGGAAGTCAGACACCAGTGGAGCCGCTTGAGATTCTTTCCTTGGTTTCGCGCGACGTTAACATCCTGGTTATATGTGGTGACGAGGGATCACATGAGGAAACATCAAAAGGAATATCGACAATTCCAGGCCGAGATAGGACCAGATGCCTTCAAGAGACCTCTGCTGACCCATCGAAATGCGATCACGACGGGGTGGAAAAGAGTGGGTAGAGTATCCAGAGACAACACTAGAGCGAGGGAGTCGATACTAGAAGAGGACCTGGCGAAGAATGTAAGCCTGAGTCTTCACAATTCCTTTTGTTTGAACCGGGAGTCGAAGGTGAAGAGCTTACCGAATCAAGCGAAGAGATTGCAAGAGCAAAGGGAGTGGATGCGATCCTATGAACAGCTGAAGGCTTGGGAGGAGATCGTGATCAGCTCCGATGACGAAGAGGCACTATTGAAACAGATCACAGTGTCAAATATGTCTGGATCGGGTACCTCGAGGGCGAAGAACACGAGGTGAGCCGGTGGCTCAAAAGGAAATTTTAGAGTCTTGAGTCTTGAGAGGGAGGGGGCTCGAGGGTGAACCCGGATGAAATCTGGGTTCACGAAAAAGAAATTTTAACAAATGAGATATTGTTATTAATATGCTATATCTATTATATAAATCAAAATGCTGCATGACAATTTCCTGATTGGATAGGACAAAAGAAATTTTAAATTACCAGCTTAAAAAGCGAGAATTCATATGTGCAGGTGTGTGCAGATTTTGATTGCTGTTTAGCGATAGTGTGAAAATTTTATATGGTTGTGAATTTTGGATAGTAGATAAACTTAAGTCTGCTGCAAACTTCTGTGAATGACCACTGGCACTGTATCTTGAGTGACACTCGGGTTTCAGGGGATTCACTGACAGAGGCAGCACGCGATGAGGACATCGATCTTTAGTCCGGGGAGTAAGTGCCAGTCGGTCATATCTGGAAGTTTGACCTTGAGAGACACGAAAATATGTGATTTTGGAGTGAAGTTTTAATTTTCAAAATTTCGAATGGAGCCTGTCATGCTCAGTTTTCTCGCACCAACTGAAAACACAAAGTGAAAAATCAGAACGACCGAATTTACAATTGCGGGAAAATACTTAAGAGAACAGCAGGAAATTGCTATTTGCAATTTCCAGATACAAAATAAGACACGAGTAGAGCCGTCTTATCCTGAAATAGGAGGAGAGATAATCGCGAGAAAAGAGTACAACTATTCGAACCGAACCAGAGTGAACCTTCAACGGAAAGGTGGACAGCTTGAGTGTCCCAATGGTTCAGACAAAAACTCCAATTCTAGAGTCAAAACGGCTCCACTGGTTCAGACACCAGTGGAGCCGCTTGAGATTCTTTCCTTGGTTTCGCGCGACGTTAACATCCTGGTTATATGTGGTGACGAAGGATCACATGAGGAAACATCAAAAGGAATATCGACAATTCCAGGCCGAGATAGGACCAGATGCCTTCAAGAGACCTCTGCTGACCCATCGAAATGCGATCACGACGGGGTGGAAAAGAGTGGGTAGAGTATCCAGAGACAACACTAGAGCGAGGGAGTCGATACTAGAAGAGGACCTGGCGAAGAATGTAAGCCTGAGTCTTCACAATTCCTTTTGTTTGAACCGGGAGTCGAAGGTGAAGAGCTTACCGAATCAAGCGAAGAGATTGCAAGAGCAAAGGGAGTGGATGCGATCCTATGAACAGCTGAAGGCTTGGGAGGAGATTGTGATCAGCTCCGATGACGAAGAGGCACTATTGAAACAGATCACAGTGTCAAATATATCTGGATCGGGTACCTCGAGGGCGAAGAACACGAGGTGAGCCGGTGGCTCAAAAGGAAATTTTAGAGTCTTGAGTCTTGAGAGGGAGGGGGCTCGAGGTTGAACCCGGATGAAATCTGGGTTCACGAAAAAGAAATTTTAACAAATGAGATATTGTTATTAGTATGCTATATCTATTATATAAATCAAAATGCTGCATGACAATTTCCTGATTGGATAGGACAAAAGAAATTTTAAATTACCAGCTTAACAAGCGAGAATTCATAGGTGCAGGTGTGTGCATATTTTGATTGCTGTTTAGCGATAGTGTGAAAATTTTATATGGTTGTGAATTTTGGATAGTAGATAAACTTAAGTCTGCTGCAAACTTCTGTAAATGACCACTGGCGCTGTATCTTGAGTGACACTCGGGTTTCTGGGGAATGACTGACAGAGGCAGCACGCGATAAGGACATCGATCTTTAGTCCGGGGAGTAAGTGCCAGTCGGTCATATCTGGAAGTTTGACCTTGAGGGCACGAAAATATGTGATTTTGGAGTGAAGTTTTAATTTTCAAAATTTCGAATGGAGCCTGTCATGCTCAGTTTTCTCGCACCAACTGAAAACACAAAGTGAAAAATCAGAACGACCGAATTTACAATTGCGGGAAAATACTTAAGAGAACAGCAGGAAATTGCTATTTGCAATTCCCAGATACAAAATAAGACACGAGTAGAGCCGTCTTATCCTGAAATAGGAGGAGAGATAATCGCGAGAAAAGAGTACAACTATTCGAACCGAACCAGAGTGAACCTTCAACGGAAAGGTGGACAGCTTGAGTGTCCCAATGGTTCAGACAAAAACTCCAATTCTAGAGTCAAAACGGCTCCACTGGTTCAGACACCAGTGGAGCCGCTTGAGATTCTTTCCTTGGTTTCGCGCGACGTTAACATCCTGGTTATATGTGGTGACGAAGGATCACATGAGGAAACATCAAAAGGAATATCGACAATTCCAGGCCGAGATAGGACCAGATGCCTTCAAGAGACCTCTGCTGACCCATCGAAATGCGATCACGACGGGGTGGAAAAGAGTGGGTAGAGTATCCAGAGACAACACTAGAGCGAGGGAGTCGATACTAGAAGAGGACCTGGCGAAGAATGTAAGCCTGAGTCTTCACAATTCCTTTTGTTTGAACCGGGAGTCGAAGGTGAAGAGCTTACCGAATCAAGCGAAGAGATTGCAAGAGCAAAGGGAGTGGATGCGATCCTATGAACAGCTGAAGGCTTGGGAGGAGATTGTGATCAGCTCCGATGACGAAGAGGCACTATTGAAACAGATCACAGTGTCAAATATATCTGGATCGGGTACCTCGAGGGCGAAGAACACGAGGTGAGCCGGTGGCTCAAAAGGAAATTTTAGAGTCTTGAGTCTTGAGAGGGAGGGGGCTCGAGGTTGAACCCGGATGAAATCTGGGTTCACGAAAAAGAAATTTTAACAAATGAGATATTGTTATTAGTATGCTATATCTATTATATAAATCAAAATGCTGCATGACAATTTCCTGATTGGATAGGACAAAAGAAATTTTAAATTACCAGCTTAACAAGCGAGAATTCATAGGTGCAGGTGTGTGCATATTTTGATTGCTGTTTAGCGATAGTGTGAAAATTTTATATGGTTGTGAATTTTGGATAGTAGATAAACTTAAGTCTGCTGCAAACTTCTGTAAATGACCACTGGCGCTGTATCTTGAGTGACACTCGGGTTTCTGGGGAATGACTGACAGAGGCAGCACGCGATGAGGACATCGATCTTTAGTCCGGGGAGTAAGTGCCAGTCGGTCATATCTGGAAGTTTGACCTTGAGGGACACGAAAATATGTGATTTTGGAGTGAAGTTTTAATTTTCAAAATTTCGAATGGAGCCTGTCATGCTCAGTTTTCTCGCACCAACTGAAAACACAAAGTGAAAAATCAGAACGACCGAATTTACAATTGCGGGAAAATACTTAAGAGAACAGCAGGAAATTGCTATTCGCAATTTCCAGATACAAAATAAGACACGAGTAGAGCCGTCTTATCCTGAAATAGGAGGAGAGATAATCGCGAGAAAAGAGTACAACTATTCGAACCGAACCAGAGTGAACCTTCAACGGAAAGGTGGACAGCTTGAGTGTCCCAATGGTTCAGACAAAAACTCCAATTCTAGAGTCAAAACTTATTTATGTTATCAAAACTGATTAGTATTGAACTTATCTAGTAATATCATCTAATTCTCGAGTTGCTTATCAATTTAATTACTCCTTGTACTCGAGTGCATCAACATGTGAGTCCGTAATTTAATTTTCTCGAGTATGTTTTAAGATTGTTATGTTGAGATAAGGCGAGTTTTAGGTTGATCCATCTGAAATGGATCAAAGTTCCACTGTCCAATAAAAAGTAACTTAACGGATTATTCCGACCCTGTTTTTAGCGGCGTTCGTGTATTTTGGGTATTTCGAGACCCAAGTATAGGGACGTTCTTATTTTCTAGAGTGGGGGGGATATTTTGGTAGTAGCCTTTAAGCTGTAACGGGTTCTTGTCTCATGTCGCAAGCGAACCGAATTGGCTCCGACCGTACTTGAGGTAGAAAAACACAAGAGATAGTGTCCCTGACTCTTGAGCCAATGGTTTTAGGGCCTATTTCTCTTAAGCCTCATATGTGACCGAAGTAGGCGACTGTTACAATCATAAATCATTCTAGAAATTCGCGAAGTTTAAAGAGTATCTATTTTTTAGTGAAACTCGAAAATTGAGATTTTTCAACAAATTCAGTGTTTTTTATGTTTACTTTTTTCAATTGGCTATGTTTTCAAATTTTATTAAGAAACGAAAGTCAAGCAAGCGAAATTGTTTTATTGAAGCCAACAAAAGGCTTCTTTTTCTTTTTGACTTATTTTTCTAGCGCGAAAAATCAAATTTACTTTTTACACTTGTGAAGCAATTGGTTATAGTATGAACTTTCTTTTTTTCCAACCTAAGTCGCAATTATTTGCTGCGTGGAAATTGCTGCATCGAAATGGTAGTTAGATTTTTTGATATTTTGTTGCACCTTTGATATTTAGTGGCACCTTTACAGCTTATTGATAACATGTGCTTTGATACTCGAATAGTTATAAGTTTACCAAAGTAATGCATTTTTAATTCATCAATGAACCGAAGAGAGTATTTGCTTCGAACAACATATCAATAAGGAAATCTAGATTTCAGAAATGTTCTAACTCAAAATATCAAGCAATTTTTTGAAACGCACACATTACGAGGCCAAATTGTGCACAGGATAGGCGCTCAATTTTGTGTCTGTGTGTTCCTGGATTCCAGAGACAAGTCTTAAAATATGTTCCAAAAGGTAAGTGGCTTCCATAACAAATCTTCAGTGGATTCTGCGTACAAATACCTGTAACGTAAATTTTGTCAGCATATTTTTTTTTGTTGCAGATTCCGCAACAAGCAAATATAGCTAGTTGTTCTGAATTCCGCAACTTTAATTGGATTCCGCAATATTAAAATGGAATCCGCAACTGTAAATGGAATCCGCAAAATTTGTAAGTGGAATCCGCAAATAAAAGCGGATTCCGCAAACTGTAAGTGGATTCCGCAATTTTTTCACTGAACTTGCTTATGGTTAAATAAAATCTAGTGCTGGAATGATTATCGAAAGCAACGCGCAATTCGCCTATTTTTGGAGCAATTTTGAGCGGTAAAATGTTTTAGGAATTTGTTTGTGAAATCCAAAACAGCAGAGAAGATCAAAGAAAAGTAGCAATGTTGCGGATTCGGCGCCAAATCTGATATTGGCATTGTGCGGATTCCGCTTACAATGCACAGGAGACACAGTTTGGCCTCGTAATGCAATTTATACATATTGTGGCTGTATGATGTGCAATTTTTTAGATACAAAACTGTATTTGATGCTACTTTCTCCGCATCGAAATGGCAATTTATTAAAAGATGCAGCTGCGTAATTGGTTGCTTGTTTTTAAGAATTTTAAGCGTCCGTGAATGAATGGTTAGCATGTGAAACTAAAATTTGCTAGATCGCAGATTTTTGCTAATTCGATTCTTTGCTAGGCCTCGATTTTTTTTTGCAAATTGGAGGCTTATTTCTCATTGGGGGTTTAAAGATTGCCATTTTGGCCAATTTGGGACAATTAACGCGCGATAAATTTCGCGCTATTAACGCGTAAGCGGAGAGTTAATCCGTCTTAGAAATCGTTACAAATTGGTTAAAAGAAGCTTATTCGCCATATTTGGTTTGTTACAAGGAGCAAAATCTATCCTTTTGTACTTTGTATGGCGTGTGGGGGGATGATTTTCATAAAAAATTTCAAATTTTGGAAAAAAAAATTTTTCATTTTATTTTTTCTTACATTTAACTTTTTAATGTTATTACTGCTCCATAAACCTTAAAAGGCAGTCGGAACATTCAGGGCTTCGCCCTGATACGAGCAGTCTTGTTTATACTTTAGATCAATTCTTTTTTACCCGAAGAATGTTTTTTAAAGTTTGAGGCCAAAAAATTTAAAATCGTTTGCAATTTTTGGAATAATTGTGAAATTTTTCTTTTCCCAAGTGACTGTGGTATTACGGTTAACAGCTTGACCAGCGCACATTAGGTCCACTGTTTAATTCCCACAGAAAACACCAAATCAGATGAATTGCATTGTAGTTGAAGAAAAACCAATCCTTAGAAGGTGGAAGGGTGCACCTGGCAGATTCGGCTACACAGCCCCGTGGGCTCAAACATAATGAGATGGCGGAAACAAAAAAGAAGAAAAAAGAACAAAAGTTTATTTTCCAAATTCAAGGTTTTCTTTTTTACGGTTCATATTTCAGGTTTCTGATGCCGTTATGGCAAAGAGTTAAAAAAAAACTGGACGAAGGCCGAAGTTCAAATACCGATCAATCATTGTATTTTTTTTTCAATTTTCAAAATGGTTTGTATCCTTTTTTAAAATTGTTCACAGTATGATCAATTGAATTTGAGCCGTCTTTCTAATTTAACCTTCAAAGGTGTCTAGAGCTGTTTATTTGCATAAATTATATACAATGTATCAATAACTTGATGTTAAATACCCAAACAAATCAATTGTAAACGCAGTATATTATATTCAATTGATTCAGTTTCCTGACTGCATACTAGCAAAATGGGCAATTTTCTCGAGTTTAGCAGTCCTTACTTTGGTTTCACATGTTTGGTCTTGTTTTTCGTGGGTTTTTTCACCGTGATTATTGCGTACGCATTATACGTGCAGGTGAAGAGACAAAACCTGACACGGAAAGTCCCCGTGAGGAGGGGGTCTTGCCATCAGAAAGCCATTTTTATCCCAGACATGGTAGCAGGGGCGGAAGATGGCGATGAGTTCTCGCTGGGCGAACAAGGCAAGTGCAAATAATTAACAGTTCAACTCATTAACAACCAGATTGCTCGCCTATCAGGGCAAACATCCTGAATGATCCGACTGCCCATTAACTGGTCTCGAATGGTACTCGAAGTCGGAACATTAAGCCATGTATTGTGAATTATCCAGCCGTCTCTTCTCATTTTATAAATTCAGTTTTTTCTCCATTTGCAGGGGTAGATTTAGCGGTGGGCGGACGCCCTTCTCCCCTCGGGGGTTCGACCCCGTGCTGACCCAAAGGATCCCCCTTTACACTATTTTGAAATATCCATTTTTAGTGATTGACCCTAAAATTTTTCCAAAGGCGCCTTTGGCGCCAAAATATACTAGATTTGAGGGGAGAGCGCGCGCCAAAAAAACGCGATTAATTTGTTAAAACTTTCCAAAAAGTGCTTCAAAACGCATTTTTTTGGCAGTTTTTTTTTTCAAATTTTTGTCTGCGGCGCAGAATGTTTGGCCAAGTTTTTGAAAATCTCCCCCTCTCGAGAAAGTCTTAGATCCGCCCCTGCCCATTTGTATAATTCTTTACACCCTGTCTGCAGTTTTCTGATTTTTAGATTTCTTCCGGAAAACTGTTTCCGCCTCTTAAAATTCTGACCCACGCAAGTCGCTCACGCAACCAATTTGTGTTGAGAGGCCTAAAAAGGAGAGCTATAGGCGGAAAAGTTAGGGCTGGCTAGAAATATGAGTTAGGATTGAGAAAAACGAGATCTTTGTCAAACTAAAACAAAACAACTTCAAAACAACCCGGGTTGAAGCACAAAAGTGAATGCGCAGCACTGTTTAATCCGCAATTTTGGTTGATTTTGATCACTCCGGAGTTTTGTTTTTCTAGATAACCACCGAGTCACCGGCGGAAGATTATGGGTGGATGCATCAGCAGCTGCAGGGCAACAAACGGCCAACAACAACAACAACAGCAGCAGCAGGGGGGCAACTGAGAGGGATGGGGAGGGAGTAGGGGGGCCAACAACTGATGCTAATTCAGGTGGCCCAGAAGATGAACAAAATTCGACAGAAATTTGAGACGCGCTCAAGACATGCTGACATGCTGATATCATGCAGTCTATTGTTCTCTTAAAACTATGATAGTCTAAAAGCTATAAAGCAAAACAAGACTGCTCGTATCAGGGCGAAGCCCTGAAAGTTCCGACTGCCTTTTAAGGTGTATGGAGCATTAATAAGATGAAAAATTTCAATGTAATAAAAAAAATATTTTTTTTTAAATTCGAGATTTTATGTAAAAACATCCCCCCACACGTCATATTAAGTACAAAGTGATAGATTTTACGCCTATTAACAAATCAATTATGGCATATAAGCTTCCTTGAACCAATTTGGAACGACTTCTAAGACTGATTAAATCTCGCTTACGCGTTAATAGCGCGAAATTTATCGCGCGTTAATTGTCCCAAATTGGCCAAAATGGCAATCTTTAAACCCCCATAACTTTACGAAAAATGATCACAGGTAAAATATCTTTTCAAATTCAAGCTCAGGACAACAATAGCTTTCGAATGATATAAAAAATTCCGCCGAAAACGGCTAGTTAAAATGTCGAAATTTGTCTGAACAAAAAACCCACCCCGAGCACAAATATTCCGTTACTTTCGTATCGAAAGTCGGAACAAAAACATACGTCGAAATGACTCATGACTAGAAAAATCTCTTGTGTTCTTTTCAGCGAGTTTTTGTGTATCGCTGTTCATTATATCGGTATTCAATTGCAATAGCAAAGAGAACAAGACTGCTCGTATCAGGGCGAAGCCCTGAATATTCCGACTGCCTTTTAAGGTTTATGGAGCAGCAGTAATATCATAGAAATTTAAATGAAATAAAATTAAATGAAATTTTTTTTTTCAAATTTGAAATTTTTTATGAAAATCATCCTCCCACACGCCATTTAAAGTACAAAAAGATAAATTTCCTTCCTTTTAACAAATCAATTATGGCAAATAAGCTTCGTTCAACCAATTTGGAACGATTTATATGACGGATTAAATCTCCGCTTACGCGTTAATAGCGCCAATTATATCGCGCGTTAATTGTCCCAAATTGGTCAAAATGGCCATCTTTAAACCCTCATAACTTTACACAAAATGATCGCAGATGAAATATTTTTTCAAATTTAAGCTCAGGACAACAATGGCTTTCGAATGACATAAAAAAATTCCGTCAAAAATGGCTAGTTAAAAAGTCGAAATTTGTCTGAAGAAAAAAAACCCACCCGAGCACTAATTTTCCGTTACTTTCGTATCGAAAGTCGGAACAACAAATCGAGCTTCGGAACTTAATCCCTGGCGGAAGCAACAAGCGGTATATAAAACCACCCGTGATAACGTTTTTGTGTGAAGTTTTTTGAAGTGATTCACAATATGGACAACTTTTTGAAGCAACTATTTGACAGTTGCCTATTGAAGAATGTCCCCGCGTTTCTAGACATGCCTGTTTGCTTCGTAGAAACATCATGTTGATTTGAGTATCAGATGCTCGCCTATATCACTAGCGGGACAAGTTAAGCCAGATCAAACCTCATAAAAGTTGTAATGGAATGCAAATCTTGTAGAACCGCAAAGAATGCAGATTACAAAGCGCAATACAAACAGCCCAACACCCCGGGTTGACAAAAATGTTATCATACAATTCCATACTATGGAAAAAAGCTGATCAAACAATTTCATAGCATAAAAATAACATTGTATGAAACTCAGATGACAAGCTTTTTTCCTTTTTTTCCCTCATAACTTGTGTTTCGCTTTATATTTGTGTTTTTCCTTGAGCACAAATACCAAAAGTTTTCTGAAATGAGAAAACCAACAGGTTAAACGGCATTGAATAGCAGATATAACTACGTATTGCTCGATGCCAAGTCAGATCAAAGTTCAGTTTCACCAACTTTGATCTGGCTTGGCATCGATCAATACAAACTGATTTGGCATCGAGAATTTCAACAATAAACGTAACTTTTTGTATATGGATACAAGACGTCGGTTCCAAAAATAGACATTGTAAATTGTGGTCTGTTTTTTGGTTAGATTCAAATTATATCTCATCATGTAAAACTGAAACGTACAAATTCTGCCATCACAGAGAAGCTTCAATGCGACTCTTGATTTTTTTAAAGTATAAAGACTGTGCGTGGGCTAAGTTAGTAGTATTTGAGAGAGGCGATCAGGGGGTGGGGGGGGGGTGTTTGACCCCCATGTTTTAAGATAGGGAATAGAGCATCCGGTCACCCACCTGTGTATTAAGATAATGGATAGATTTCCCATGTATTAAGATAGGTTTTAAATTTTGTCATGTATTAAGATACGAGGTTTGAGATGGTAAGATGGTAAGTTTTCTCGGCTCCCGAAGTTTCCATCTATTAAGATAGGGTATAAATTTCTCTGAATAACAGTAAAAAAAACCTAATGCATTCAGATAGGGAAAAGGTGTTCCAATGCATTACAATGAAAACTAGGTTTCCCATTGTGCTAAAATAAGTCATACCAAGTTTCAGGCGGTAAGTTTCAGAAAATTTTTCGCGTACGATTTTTCCATTTATTAGGTTAGTGTATAGATTTTTCTGTGTATTAGTAAAAGAAAATCAATTTATTAAGATAGGTATTAGATTACCCGATGTAATAAGATAGGCTATACGTTTTCGATGTTATGATGGTTAAGTTTCGGATGGTAAGTAACAAAAAAAATGATAAAACAAATTTTTGGTGCTCGGTTTTTCCGTCTGTTAAGATAGGGTATAGACTTGTGTTTTTAGATTGGCAATAAAAATTCTATGTATTAAAGTATAGTATAGACTTTTTTTTGCAAAGTATTAGTATCACGATAGTAATATGGTATAAAAAATTGTGTTTTTGGTGTAAACGTCAAGATTTTGAAAAAAAGTTTCAAAAGTCTCAAATTTTTGGCAATAGTTTTGATCGCTTCTCTCATAATTGTGAAACATCAATGGATATTGGAAGTACAGTATAAAATGAACCCCAAATTTTATGTTAGTTGGTATCCTGTTAAGACAATTACACTGACTTTTCCATAAAAATTGGATTTTTTTTTGTTTTTTCCTCAAAATTTGGAAACACGATAAAATTTGGTCTAATATGAGCTATATAGTATTCTGACTATCTAAATCAAAGCACTTATTTGCTGAAACCATACTGAAATTTAGATGAAAGGTAACTGAATTTTGTGATTTCTTGAAAAGAATTTGAAGCTAACCCTAACTTATGAGAATAAAATAAGACTGTATTCGTGTAAGACATGATATCTGTACAAAAGTATCTTTCACACTTTTTACTCCTTTAAAATGTATGTATAGCATGCTTTTTATTCCAGGTAAAGGTTAATTTAGTTATTCCAGGTAAATGTAAGCAATTCAATTGATTATTATTAGCAGTAATCTTTGAAATTTGTTGAAGAAAAATTCTATTATTAGCAATAACCAAAAGCGTGTTGGAAAAACGTTTGAATAATTCGAATGTTTCTCCGTTTTTTTGACAATTTTTAAAATCAATACAAATTTTGAGAAACTCCAACATTCTTGCTAGCTTAAAATAAACTCCCGTTTTATCCAAGTTTAAATAACATTTTCATTCTGGTATTTAAAAAACAAAAATTTTATGAGAAAAATTCAGAGACAGTTTTCAAAAACTACAACTTTTACTTGACAAAAAAAGTTCGATTTTGGAATAAGACTTTTTTTCTCAAAATCCGCAATTTCTTTGCCTATTCGTTTGTATTAGTACTGAATCGATCTTGGTAAAAGCTAAATACAAGCATATTAGAATAAGAATATACATTTCAAATAAAAGTTTATCATAACTGTTCATAATCTCTCTTTTGCTTCTACATCATAATTTATCATAATTTTTCGAAATAAGACTTCACGTTCAAATTAACTACTGCTTTCTGTTTAGAATAATTTCTTGCTATTGAACTCACTTTGCGTGAAAATTTAGGCAGAGTCGGGGAATTTAGAGGAAACTAGTATCAATTGAACGAGCAACTAAAACTAATGGTGAACCTCAAACGTCTGAATATTACTTTGTAGTTTTTGCAAGTTTTTCTTTTCAGCAGATAAAATTCCCCAATTGAGAAGCAGTTTTTGAACATTGTCAACAAAATATAACTTTTACGACCAATAACTATTAATTCTCTTGCAATCTATTCGTACAATTTCTGTTTAATCTTGATTTTTATCAGAAATTCTCAAAATTGGTTAAGTGAGAACGAATTGGAGCCATTTAAAGCGTTCAAAACAAAAACACATAAGCACATAATCGAAATAGATTTTATAGGTTTGTTTGTATGAAATATTTGGGGATTTAATCAAGAGGAAATCTATTATTCTTTATTGTAGATTTGGTGATTCTACTGTATTGCATGCAATATTAACCAGAGCGTAAGATTGAATCGTCCTTAAGTTAAGTAGTAGAGCAAACAAAGGGTACAGTTCGAAATAGTTCAATCTGCGAAGATATCGTCCCTCCTATGCCAGAAAACAAAATTTGACAAAATCGGCGAACCCTCTCCCCCAAATCAGAACTAAGAAAGCTAATGTTATGAAAATCACAGGAGCGATACTAGAGATGATTTGATCCGGGCATGCAAAAATCGAGACCCGTTAGACCCTTGGGGGGCAAGTGATAACGGTCCCCGGAAGAGTAAATGGCCCTATCAGAACTCGGAAACTAGCGGCGATGTTGGACTCAAATTATAGTATGTTGTAGGCCTAGTTAAGGGGAGCTTAAGTTTGGAACCCAGACCCCTAAGACCCCCACTTCCGGTTTTATGCCCTAAGTAAACAAACCCATCCCTAACTTCCGGAAATCTTTTCTCGGCCTCCAATGATCGCAGGGAGCTGAAACTTGGAGGGATGATAGGTAGTGGCAAGAAACATCTTGTATTATAATTTGAATTAAATCCGATGGTTATTTGGAACATTTAAGTCCTTAAAAGGTCCTATTACTGGAAACACCACCATAACAAAATTTAGCAGTTTTTTGGGATTGGAACACGACTTAATTATAAAAATTCCTCTGAAATCTGATTGGCGACGAGTACCAGCCAAAAAAGGAAAATCAATTCTGATTTGTTAAATCCACATGTTTGAGTTGAACTCCTCACTCTTAGCTTAAACTCTTTTATTTTCAACCGTGTACTATCTCCTCTCTCAGCTCTAAATCAGTCAAAATTTCTATGATTACTCTGTATCTTATATTCAACTTATTTCTTAAAACGATCCTCTCAGTGCAAAGCAGCAAAAGTATGTATTCTGTCGAATTTTTGCCTGATCTAGTACAAATCAAAGTGTGAGAAACAGTCCCTGGAGTTTTTTTTAGCCCGAAAGGACATCTCAACCCAAGTCTGGCTTATGGTGCAATTGATGCGGAGGGATTCCAACGGATATCATATGATGCAAGTACCCATCACAGAGAATGAAAAAGAAACGTTGGAGGAAGTGACTTAGCAAGTGGGAATGAACTACCCCGAGATGCTTGACTCTAGATATGTGTCTCAAACCAGTCAACGATTTCCTCTTTCCCTGAGAGAAAGCAGGATCAGCTGAAAACCCCAACCCAATTGACGAAGATGAGGGCTTCAAGAAACAGTGGCTCCTCAAGCACCGCAACAACCACTAGCAATTGAACCTCGACCAGCTTTGCGTTCTATAGAGAACCTCCAGAACCCTTCTGCAGCTCGACAGCTCTTTGATTAATTTTTTATGTAAATAAATTTTGTTTGATATTCATTCCGTTCTTTGTAATTAATTAATTTCTTCAATTCCATTTCAATTATGAGAATAGATGAGAAGTTCAGGGTAAACCATTCCAATCATTTGAAAGTAACAGTTGGATTTATTTTAAATTAGAACAAGAATTTTGCAACTTTGTTAAGAAGCTTCATCAATTTTTGTATACCTATTAGAAAAAACACTAGATAATTTTCACGCAAGTAAAATTATCTTATTCTTTTTTGCATCTTGTTAGCAAAAATTCAATTATTTTTGCACTTTGTCCAAAAAATTGAAACAGTGTAAAACTATTTTAGCATTGTGCCAAAAAATTATAACAGTTTTTCCTGCACTGTTAAAAATTAGGTTTTAAGATTATTTTGTTCAAAATTTAGTTCATTTGTAAACGAGACTTTGCATGTCTATTGAACAAAAATAACAGAAAACCAAGGTGTTATCACTCAGGGAATACCGGTCCAAGTTATCAAGATAAAAACTTGTTAGCAATAAGTCAACATGTTTTTTACAATAAAATTTTTGCGTTTTTCGCGTTTTCAGTGAAAAAGGAAATTGGATTTATGCATTATTTTTGAAAGAACCAAGAAAAAACATCCTTTATAAAACAAATCATTAATAATTCAAAACAATTTTTACATTTCTCAAAAATTTCGGAAATTGGTTGCATTTCGTAAAAATTTAATTAAAAATGGGCAGAATTGTAGAAAAAAATTTTTGTCCATGTATGATTTTTCGCTAATTCTCGTTTTTAAATCTAAATAAAGATACTCAAGCAAGGTTGTGAAAATTGAAACTCGAGCAAATGCTCCTTTTTCAGAAAAATTTTCAAAAGTAGCTTCAGGTCATCAGAATTTTTTTTCTACAAAACCTCCTTTTAACGAACAAAGTCGTTTACGAACTTTCATTTAGGTTTCATTTAGATTTCAGCATAGTTTCAACCATTATGAGCTGAGAATTAGACAGTCAGTACACTATATGGCTCAAGTTAGACCGTGTTTCCGACTTTTGTGGCAAAAATGAAGAAAATTCCAGCGATCAAGACACTAAAGACACTAAGCGATCAAGACACTTGCCAAAAGTTAGAGACTTTTGTAAGAAAAAAATTCAAAAACTTGAGGCTTACAACAAAAAATCCATTTTATACCATTGTTTTATCATGATACTAAAACATTGTAGCTTAAAACCTTACAAAATTTATAAAATACCCTGATACATGGAAATTTTTTTGTCCATCAAATATTTCTTTTTTGTAACTTGTCATCCGAAACTGACCATCTTAACATCTAAAACGTATAACCTATCTTTTTATCTTTTTATCTTGGATTGTCTATTCTCTATCTTAATAAACTGATTTTCAATTACTAATACATAGAAAAATCTTTACACTATCTTAATACATGAAAAACCCATCAAGGTTCTGAAATTAATTACAATCTCCCACTCTGAGCAATTTATCATAGATCTTTCAGAACTCGAGAGTAAAAGAGAGAACTCGAGAGTAAAAGGACCAGAGAATTTAGAAAAGAGTTAACAATATCTAAAACACCTTCGAGAAAATAGTACGTGTTTTCATATGATTCAAACGAAAAACCTTCTGATGAAAATGCGGATCTGGGATACGGAAACAGTTTTCAATTTCTTACAGATGAACCTTTACAACAAAACTCACCAACCCCTTGCCCCTTACTCATATGCTACTTAAATTAAAAGAAGAGTATGAAAATTTTGGATGCAAAAACATTTTGGAAAACATGGTTCCTAAAACTGGTTTTGCGACTAAAATCAGAACTAATTTGAAAGTTTTGTATGGAAAAGACGCTTATCATACAATTTTCAAGTCATATGAAAAATATGTAAAGCATTTCTTCCGTAATATGAAGCTTTTTTCCATAAAAACAAACACAGTTTTTTTTACTTTTGTGATCTCTTTGAGTTGACAAAATTTTTTTTCGACTTTCAAAATTGTTTAGCATAAACTTCGACACAAAAATTATTGAATAGTTGGAATAATGCTTGCATACTTTTGTATCCAAGAAAACTTTATGATACCTTTTTTTCCACAAATTTTATATATGCAATTGTAGGATATGCATTTTTCTGTATGGACATTAACCCAGTAAATGTTGTTTTCATTGGCCGAGTGCTATGAAAAAAGACATGCGGACTAATTAGGTCATGGCAATCATAATTGGTTTTGATACTTAACCATATAAAACCAATTGAATCACCATAAAACTGATACTCATTCGAGAGGAAGCGGTAAACAAAAAACAGCCTCAAATTAAATTGAGGCAGATGAATTTATTTTGTTTAACAAATTTGTTTTTGATAATAAATTTCGGACCAATAACACCAAGCATAAAAAGCTTTCAAACTTTGTAATTCACTCAACTCAGTTTTTCTCGCTAGTCAAAAATTTAAAGCACTAAGTTTTCGTGGTGAGAACCCATTTTTCAGTGGTGAAAATTGATTATGTTTTTTTCATCCAATTTTTTTTTCAATAGCTAAGCCTAAATTTTTTATTTTTGATAAAAGTCAAGATTTTAGTCATCAATGGTTACCCAAAAAAAGCTTTTGCATTCCAAAGGGAAAAATTTTGCTTTTTTCTTACATACCATCCATTTGGTTTTTTTCGGTAAAAGCCTTAAATGTTTTCGTTTTGAGATACCGATTTTATCAAAAAAACTGGTATTGCCAGAAAAAAACTATTGTGAAAATGAATTTTTAGCCATAGAGTAATTTTCTTATTTAATGAAAAACAAATTAGGATCCAAAAGTAAACCCTGCGGAACACCAAAATGTATAAACTTTAAATGTGATTTTTTCCAACATAAACTTGTTGTTCCCAACATTTGGAAAAAGTAGATAACTTTTGTATTCGGGTGTGTTTTAGGGTTTTTTCTTTCATTATTCTTTTTTTTGTTTCGCGCGCAACGTCAGGTAGCACAAATAATTGCGATTCGAGCAATGAAGGTGATTCCAGAACAGTCGTGATTGGAGCTAATAAGCGTGCAGGCTTAATAATATATTATGTAAGCCTAAACTAGGCCGTGAAACTTTGGAGTTTTTGGAGTTTTTGGAGTTTTTTTGCGCCATTTAGGGAATCAAAAACAGTTTTTACAATTTTTTTTTTACAATTATGTGTCGTTTTTTTAAAAACCATTTTTCTAGAAAAATTGATTTTCAATTGGCCTATTTGACCATGACTGTCGCATGTGCCTAATTGCTATTTTTTTGTTCAGATTTTTTATCACGCCACACAGAAAAAACTACATTTGTTTGAAAAAAACTTCGTTTTGTACGTCTATGGTCCTTGTTCTATTTTGTAAATATGACTGCAAAACATCAATAACTAGTCTCTCTTTGGATATTTTGAAAGTCTGATAAACGGAAACATTCGAATCAATTTTATTCAAACAGTTTTAACTTTGTAACAACCCGAATCTAGGTCAAAAATTTTTCCAAAATATGGAATTATATGTTTATGAACTTTTGTTTCCTTTCATTGTCAATACTTCATCTTAAAGGCAACACAATCAGACCGAGTTTTCCCTAATTGGTTTTTAAGCTCCGAAGTATCGCAGGGTTGACCGACCGGCAATTGCGGCGTACAAAAAATTAAAAAAAGTATTTTAAACATTTAAACGTTAACTCAAAACATAACTTGTTTAGGAACCTCAACGACTTAGTGAGTAACCTGCTGATCACGAGAACTGTGTGGGGTTAGTGGCGGACGTCGCAACAAATATTCAAACCTTTCCGTTCGTTATATGCCGGGCCTTTTGCAAACCCCCTCATTGTATCGCCCCTCTTTTCCCGTTCAAGTGATCTCACACTGATTGAATTCGACATAGCAACTGATTATAATGCTGTTAATTGTTCTTTCAAACAAACCTTGAACAAAACGCTTAAACTAAAGTTAAGTTTTACCGTCAAACTTATGCTCAAGTGATTTGCTGGAGGAAGGATTAACTATTGATAGCTTCGGTGGACTAAGTTGAGATCTCCCCCTGAGCCGTCTAGGGGGAGGATGTTAACTTGGTTCTGAGTTCCGAGTTTTGAGCCAATCGCAATAGAGCATTTTACATGCAGCACTAAGTAGTTTTAATTAAAAGTAAACGCTGAGTGGAGGATCTTAGCTTGGTCAGTTGGAAGGGGGGAGGCGAGATTAACTTGATCCGCTTCCGCTTCAGTTGATTCTTTGGCTGCTCACTTTTGAAAATGTTTTGGCCATTAAAAACATGCGAATTTCTTAGCCCATAGTCTAATTTGAAAAGTACAAAATTTTAAGCTCAGTATCATTAGATGGTTGACATTCCTTCGGGAGAATGGCAAGCCGACCTCCCCATAAAGACGCGAATAAAGCTACATTTTCACACTGTTGATTGATTCTGACCATTGGCTTCAAAAGACTTTTGGCGTCCGATTTTCGATCTAGATCTGTTCGGTAGATGTCAATTCGTCCCTTTTCTGATGAGTTCATTTTTGCCAAAAACGTCGAGTTATCCATTTGAAGCATTGCAAAGTCCGAATAAATGATATCATTAAGCGTGAATTCAAAACTTGGCCATGAAGCCAAAAGTTGACCACTCTCTTTCCATTTATGGACTCTGAAACTCTCGGTCATGTCGCCTCGTTGAATTGAAGCCACGAAGTGGTTCCCGACAAGTTTCAAGTCGCGGATACGAGAACTCATTCGGAAGCGCCGAGGGGGTAACAGATCGTCCATGAAAACCAAAATTTCTGTCGTTTCTTCTGATTTCACTAGTAAGAGATAATCATTATCGCCAGTCATTGTGAACTGTTCGCCTGTAACTTCGAAAACTGTCTTTGCCGATTCTTTCTCTACAAACTCTCTGCCTTCGCTCAATTTGAAAACCTTCAGAACTTGTTTATTCTCACATACGTCTATTAAAACATAGCAACCATTTTTAATCAGGGAAACATCGGAGCAATTTTGAAATGCTCCTCTTTTATACAAAGCAAAAACTTTTCCCAGGATTTCTTCAGCTATTTTGTATAGTCCGACAACTTCAATGTGCAATTTTACCCAGTCAAATATGGATGTCAATATTTTGATTGCAAGGCGACTGGGGTTCTGTACTCCACCGAAACGATGCAGGCAAAACGTGGCGATTCTTTCAATTTCTTTCGAGTGATTTAGATTAGTCAAGGTTGCTTTCAGAAATGCATCTTCAGTGCTATCCTTTAAACCATGCATCTGATAAAAGTTTACTTGTTTGCTATCAAGAGTTGATGTCAAATCTTCCATGATATTGAGATAGCTTTTTAGCCCAGACTGAAACCTAGCAAATGTGTCGTGCAAGCTTTTCGTTTTGGTTAAATCGCACTCAATTTCTGCTGAAATATCTGAACATAGGCTTTCGAAGTCAGTTTCCGGCAATAAGTTCAAAATGTTTTCATTCACGCTAATAAGTGAGTGATTTTCCAAGTTTTCAGCTATCGGAGTTGTCAGAAGTTCGTTCAGTTTCTGTCGAACTTCAAGCAGCATTCGATCACGCATTTCAGTTTTAGTTTTGAGCGCTATCACTTTTTTGATCCGTTCAACTGAGATTGGGGTCACTTGATGACCTGCGTGACCTTTTTCCCATTCACGGTGGGAAATGAGTTTTTCGCAAGAGTTGCAGAATAGTTTATATTGCTCGTTGTCCAGACTGGTTTCGTAATTTGACTTTTGAGTCCGCTTTTCTTCTTCAATTCGAGACTTGGCCGCCTGAAAAGTGCGATAAGCTGCCTTCATGGTAATCAATAGGTCCTATTTGGTACCACAAAAAGGTTTGGCTTAAAGTTATGACCGGTTATCTTGCATAATTAAAGCAAAGTTTCTTCTTTCATAAACTACTTACATCTACGATTCCAACCAGCGTGTAATTTTTTGGCAATTGTTTTGTTTTCACCTTCCTCAAGTCAAACTGACAAATGGGACACTTGGGGTTCTTGTTTTTCAGCACATTACCCACACAGAGTCTGGGCGGCCCACAGAAAGTATGGCCACAGGGCAAAATCAAGGG